>NC_036643.1:458970-689415 GCF_002806865.2 Cucurbita pepo subsp. pepo
AGAAGAGATCAAACTAAAAATACACTAGAATGGGAGCGAGGGGAAATGGTTCATGAGAAGACGTAGAACCAGTGGAGGAATACGACGGAGAAAGACTGAACTAAATGGGTACGGCGGCGGAGAGAAGAGGTTATGATGAAACCGGAGCGGAGGATTTCACTGAGAACTGGAGACATCAATCTGAAGCGTTAACGATAAGATTTCCAGCATCTATATGAAGGAAACAAATTGGATGTGAGGGAAGAGAAAGGAAAGAAGAATCCGCCGGAGGAGAGGGAGAGAGGTCGGAGGGAAGGGAATTCGAAAGTTGCGAGGAGGCAATATATAGAAAAATGAGGGGTAGAAAGAGAAGGAAAAATGAAAAATGAAGGGTGGAAAAGAAAAGGGGAAAGTGTAAGAGGGGCATCGGAATGGGAATCAAGTGAAGATGGGGGAGGGAGAGGGGGAGGACGGTGATTGGGCGTGTGCGGTTCAGATGGATTATTCACAACCCTCCAATTCCCTTTGGACTTTCTTGATTTAGGCACAATTCTCAAGTGGAACGAAATAAACAAATAAAGGGTTTTGAAGACATTCAATATAGCTTTCCAAAAAACACCAACTCTTGCTCAATTATTGCACTGGGATGCTGAAAGTTTAGGCGGTGGTTGCAAGGTTTGATTTTGAAACAGTGCAAAAGGCTGTCGTCTCAAAAGTGTTAGTATTCCCCACTATGTGTAGTCAGCATGCTGTGGGTAAGAAATGTGCCGTTGCTGTATACAAAAAGCTAAAAAGATAGTGCAAGAGGACAAGGCAAAGGCGCAGAGGAGGCAACCTTAATGAGTCTCCAGTGCCCTAAAGAAGTGGACAAATCTGCATGCATAGGCCACCCCCTTCCTCTTTATAAAAGTTTATTTCTCCCAGCTTTATGAGAATTTGAATTCAGGAAATCGAGGCCTTTGATTTGGTTTAAGAGGAAAGTTAGTGAAGTGGGATTCTCAAAACAGATTCCTTCTCTTCTGGAAGGATGGTTTTGGAACAACCAATCAAAATGTTTGGTTTGTGATCGTCGCAAGGGTTTTGTTCTGCGGTGGAATTTCAGGGCCACCATGAAAGGGATTGAGAGCGACACAGACACTTCTTATTATTACCACCACTCCAAGTTCAGAAAAAACTATGCCTTTTCAAATGTGAGATGGACTATGCCCGTTCACCGTCCACTTTTTGGGATCCAGCGTCCTCACCACATAGAGTGTCTGGCTTTGGTACCAGTTGTAACAGCCTAACCCCATTGCTAATAGATATCATCCGCTAAAAGGGTTTCCCTTCAAAGTTTTAAAACACGTCTGCTATAAAGTGGTTCTGGCTCTATTCCGACCAATGCCTCGTATTATCGAGTGACTGGTTCCAATATCACTTGTAACAACTAATGCTCATTGCTAGCAAATATTATCCATTTTGGCTTGTTATGTCTCGCCATTAGCTTCATAGTTTTATAAAGCGTCTGCTAGAGAGAGTTTCTCATACCTTATAAAAAATGTTTCGTCCTCTTCTCAAGGAGGCAAAATAATCCACCAAGGTGTTTTCAGGAATGTGCTCTCAGGTCGTGCTTTTGCAAAAGCCGGTGTTTGACTGTCGTCCATTTCACTATATTTTTCTTTTCCCAGATTTTTGTTTGTAGCATTAGAGAGATATCGACAACTTTTTTCTCTCTTCTTTTTCTTTTCTTAAATTATATGCTTACAAGATATGTTGCAGGGAATCCTAAATTTGCTTTGCAAGTAGGCCTCAGAATCACATTCCTTAATTTTATTTTTGGCAACCGTTTATTCCGTTTCGGTTTGGTTTTTGGTCTAAAAGCTGTTGACATTCGTACTTCCAACAACCAATTTTAAATCATATATATCTCCGAAAGAAATATATTTTTAATTTTATGATGGAATTCGGTTTAAAAAGAACTCTTATAGCCATTCTTATAAAGCAACAAACGGGAAACATATAATTGAAGAAAGCAGCACCAAGATGTTCAACCAAGTTCTTGCCGTTTTCCAATTCACCCTATTTAAAAGGACCAATCTGCAAAATTCTCCAATGGTTTAGTTTGTGGGCTTGTAGTTGTCTCAAGTGCTTCAGTTCACGGGCTCACTATGGTATAATGGGCTGGGAAAGGTTTTGAATTGTCGGCCCAATTTTGTTTGGTTGGTCACGTGATTTTATTCTGACATCTGCTGACGTGGCAAACAGCAAGTAGGTTCGTGGCTGCTTTCTTACCGCGGGAGTGATCAAGGAGTCTCTCATTCGGTTTGAGTTTCTTCGCGCCCGTTGTCTCTGCGAATCGGGGACGATACTGATTTTTTACATCCTCGACACGGTTGCTGAGTAATTGGCCATGATTTCGCAGTTCTTCGTGCTCTCGCAGAGAGGCGACAATATTGTATTCCGAGATTGTAAGTTTTTTTTCTTTTTTTTTTTTCCAGATCTGTTGTGTTTTAAAGTTTTGAAGTTTTCTCCTACCGTTCATTGAATATCATCGGTTTTCGTTTCGATTTTCTTACTGTTTTCTTTCGCGTTTCTATTCTGAATCAAAACGGTGTTATGTTCCATGAAAGACTAAAGCCTTGTAATCTATTTGTGTTGTTTGAACTGGCGTACTAATCAGAAATTAGTGCTATGTCAGCTTATCAGTATAATATGCGTCTACTATTTAATACTGTGAATGAATAAGATTTCGTAAATTTGCCGTGGTTATTGTTAAATGCATGTAGATCGTGGCGAAGTACCGAAAGGAAGTGCTGAGATCTTTTTTCGAAAAGTGAAATTCTGGAAAGAAGACGGAGAAGGAGACGCGCCACCTGTCTTTGTAGGTATTTTTTTTTAATGAATTTTTAAATATTAAATAATAAGAAATTAGAAAAAATAGTTNCTGGCATTTAGTCTGCTGCATACTCGCTGGAGTGTTAGAATTTGGAAATGCAGATTCAAATCAAAGACAGTTGTTAGACTTATGTTTATGATTTCGTTAATAGACTGGAGTGTTCCCTGCCTTCTGCATCGTAGCTATCATGATATCTATGATATATTCGTGCATCTGTTCCCTGCATTGCACCTGCTTTGTTGTAGGCTATTTACTGTGTCTTCCGGATTGGACATTGAGTGCAATGTATGCGGAAATGGCTGTTACAAACCATTAAGTTTTGTGATTTTCTTAATTTGCAGTGAATTAATAACCATTGCCTACTGTCTATAGCCATTGAATCAATAATATCTTTTTGCATCTATTACCTGGATTTCACCAGCTTGTGCAGGGCTTGGACTTTGTGTCTTGTAATTGGACATTGAGTATAATGTATACTGAAACATTCGTTATAAATAAACATGAAGTTTTATGCATTAGAGATATTGGATTGTATGCTTCTTGATGTAGATATTGACTTCTCTTCTTGATGAAATATTTTGATTATACAATTTCTATCATATATTTTAAATATTTACATTTCTTTTTGGCGGCAGAATTTGGATGGTGTAAACTACTTTCATGTGAAGGTTGTAGGACTGTTATTTGTTGCTACAACAAGGATTAATGCATCGCCTTCTCTTGTTCTTGAACTTCTTCAAAGAATTGCACGTGTGATCAAAGATTACCTTGGGGTTCTCAATGAAGATTCTCTCCGGAAAAACTTTGTTCTGGTGTATGAGTTGCTGGATGAAGTTATTGTAAGTTTGTTACCCTATCCCGTTGCAGGATTTAACAAATTAACTTCTTGTTTGCTCTACATTTCTGTGTTGCAAATCATTTATTTTTTGCTTGCTAGTGGTTAAGCTTTTCTTTTAAATGCCTCGTGGCCCTAGTGTATCTGTTTAGAAAATATGATATTTGAGACTAACATACTAAATTTTAAACATGTGCATCTTGTTATATGGTTTTCATTTGGTATTAGGATTTTGGTTATGTACAAACAACTTCAACTGAGGTTCTGAAGTCGTATGTATTTAACGAGCCACTTGTGGTTGATTCTGCATGCCTGCCTCCCCTTGGTCCGGCTTCCATTTTTGTGGTATTTCCTATACTATGTGACAATCTTTCTCAAGTTTTATGCCTTAAATATTTCTTCAGTGGACTTTCTCTACTTGTCTCTTTGAAGCAAGGGAGCAAGCGGATGCCAGGTACAGCTGTCACCAAGTCTGTGGTTGCAAATGAGCCTGGAGGTAGAAAAAGAGAGGAAATTTTTGTTGACATAATCGAGAAGATCAGTGTCACATTCAGCTCAAGTGTGAGTATTTCTTGTTATTTCTTTACATCTTCCGATATTCTTCTTTGTTATCTTCAACTCAGTTAAACTTATCAGAAAATTCATATTGATGTTTTTAACATACATATAACGCAGAGTTGTTGACTGGTCTATTTTAAATTTACTTTTTATACAGTAGCATTCGCTGCCTGCCTAGTTTTGACTGCTGCAATTGGAATAAGAAAGGAGATTTTTCATGTCGTTTTCCAACTCACGAACAATGGATGGACACTCCCTTTTTTTTTTCTTAACTGTTCATTACCTTCTCAAAAATTTTGGGTGAATAAAAGATGCACCCTGCACAATTCTATCTGTGTTCGTCCCTGGTGGCCTCTGATTGAAAAGCTTTTCTGTGCACCTCAATAGAATAAGTGAACTTATCTAACAATGTGTTGTAATGGTTCATGCTAAATATTTGTATGTTTTTTGCATCGGAATTTTCATAATGAATTATCATTTGTTGACTACAGGGTTATATACTTACTTCAGAGATTGATGGTACCATTCAAATGAAGAGCTATCTTACGGGTAACCCAGAAATCCGTCTTGCTCTTAATGAGGATTTGAGCATTGGAAGAGGTGGAAAGTCAATATATGGTAAGGTTCTGTATTCTGTTAGGGAATTGATTAATAATGTATATTCGAGAAGTGATTTAAGAGGGTACGAACTTCGAGTCTTGAGTTACCTTCATTCGTTGCTTTGTGTGTGTCTAGGCTCATCGGCTTTTAAATTTGTGTCTATTTAGTCATTGAACTTTAAAAAGGAATAGTGTTTAATAGATAGAATTACATAAATATATTATCAACTTGCCTGTAATCATCAAACAAATAGCAAACAAAATCCAAAATTCATTAAATACATCTCTCTAGCAGGAATTAGAGAAAATGAAAACAAAGTTGTTATGAACAAAGTACAATCATCTCTCACGCTTCTGTCAAACTCCACGCTTGTCACTGATGAGCTGCATGCCGAAGTGGGTTGAAAAAACACCATAAAACATCCAAAATGAAACAAGAAGAAGAAGCCACGAATGAACAAGAGAGATCAGTGATATGAGCTCAGTTTTTCTTTCTCCAAAATCCATTGTTGGTATGTGAGAACTCGCATCTCATCCAATTTCACATAAAACTGATGCAACTTTCTGTAGATCAATAAGATATGCCTATCTACATACTCTTCATACTTCTCGTACAATGCGGGAACCGTTAGCACGAGTAAAAGGCCTANTTACTATTTTTCTCAACCTAACATTTTTTGGGACTCATCCTGCTTCAACCCATGGTGACAGATTATAGCAGTTCATCTGGTGGAGGAACAGTTATCCTTGATGATTGTAATTTTCATGAATCTGTGCATCTTGATAATTTTGACATTGACAGAACTTTGGTCTTGGTTAGTAAAAAAAAGATACACAAGTTATTTGCTTTAGCTTACTTGTGAATTGAGACTCTTTCTTGATTATATTTTTAAAGGTACCACCAGAAGGTGAATTTCCTGTCATGAATTACCGAATGACTCAGGAATTCAAGCCTCCGTTTCGTATTAATGCCTTAATTGAAGAAGCAGGGTCTCTTAAGGTTGAAATGATTTCCCTCCTGTGTTTTAACATTTTTCATGATTTTTGTTATTGAAAATTACTGATTTCTTTCAGGCTGAAGTAATTCTTAAAGTTCGTGCTGAATTTGCCTCCAACATCACAGCAAACACAATAAATATTCAGATGCCACTGCCAACTTTCACAACAAGGTATGTGTAGTGTGCAGCATATAAAAAGTTCGTTCGTAAATGGCTATCATTTTTTTGTTGTGGTTTGAACTCATTTCTTGGAGTTCAGTTGACTAATCTCTGCGACTTTTATCATTCTTCTAAATTTCTCTTATATTTATGACCTTTCCAGAGTCAGCTTCGAGTTGGAACCCGGAGCAGTTGGAAATACAACTGATTTTAAAGAAGCGAACAAGAGACTTGAATGGGGTTTGAAGAAGGCAAGAAATTTCCCTTAACTTTTTCTCTCTTAAACGAGTTTTAAAAAAAAAAAAAAATTGCAATAATTTTAGAGAGCCTGTGGCAAGTTATTCTGAGCATATTCTTTTGTCTCTTTACTTCCATTTTTAATAAATGAATTGTCAATTTATACATTGATCTACTAATACTTTGTAAGTTCCCTGCTTTTTCCCTTTTTGCCACTCCTGTCGTTTTTCTCGTTAACTATTGGGGCATAACAAGATGCCAGTCCCTTGTTCTCTTATCATATTAGATGTCTGCATTAAAATTATTGTTACTAATAGGCGTTACATGGCAGATTGTTGGTGGATCTGAACATACTCTGCGTGCAAGGCTCACATTTTCACAAGAATCACATGGTAAATATGTTGTACATCAACGAATCAGATATTTTTCTTGGGAAGTAAATATATGCATTTAATATATATTTTTAATGGCAGGAAACATCGTGAAAGAAGCTGGACCTGTTAGTATGACGTTCACAATTCCCATGTACAATGTTTCAAGGCTTCAGGCATGTTATCTGAACAGAATCAAGTCTTCTCCATATGATCATCTCTTTTGGTGCTTACATCTTCCCTTTTTTTACGCGCAGGTTAAGTACTTGCAGATTGCAAAGAAGTCTAACACCTATAATCCATATAGGTGGGTAAGATATGTGACGCAAGCAAATTCGTATGTCGCTCGGTTGTGAATGTGAATGTAAACTACCTCATCTTGACTCTCTTTTTTATTATTTTGAGCTGTACCATCGGTAATCAAAATAAACACTTGCATATGCGGAATTATTTCTATCCTTTTGTGAAGTATTGCGTATGGGTATCCACCCTACAAGTGCATCTATCAGGATAATTGTGGTCGACAATGTCCATAGTGGAAAGCTTAAAGTCGTCGATTTGTCAAACTGCATTCTAAAATAATTAGGAAACTACGGCTTATGGGCTATTTATACGTTCAGCCGGATGGCCCAGATTCTAGTAGTTGGACAGGTCAGTGCTCTGAAATTTACTTCGATGTTCTTAGTTTGAACTTTTGAATTTAATGATGATTAAGTATTAGAATCTAAAGTAATGAGTTTCAACATTTATACTGATTCTTTCTTCAATTCATAGTCTATTTGTAGGATTTATACAAATATTTGGGTCCGCAAGTGGAGTTTTTTTTAGAATGGACAAATTCAATTGTTGAATGAAATATATTAGCAGGAAGGGACTTGATGAGTAATACCTTTCTGTTAGCGTATAAACATAACATGTGGTTAATCGTATGCATAGAAGAGTATTGAATGATGAATAGAGCCCCTCTTCTTTTCTTTCTTTGTACAGGTCAATTCACTCTAAATAAATGTCGGTTAGAGATAAGATGCATATGCAAATCGCAAGGTATAGCGGAGAATTGTTTTCATAGCCTTAAATTTTTATATGGTTTTCACATTCATTTCCTACGGACACGATAAAATATTTGCATTGTTTGGTATGGATAGCCAAAAATGGGAGTCTCATCATTTCAATCACCAAAAAGTAGTTGATTGTTCCTGAAAAAGTCGATTAGAGGTCCAGCGTTAATCTATGATATGTGGTATATTTCAAGTCAAATACAATGAATTCGTTCATTTCGATAGAAAGATGAGCGTTTTCTGACCGTGAATAAACCTTTCAAATCAAGAAATTTTGTTGTTGGCTGAGTATAAGATTTCATTTCATTGGCCAAGCTGGCCTTGGCTTCGTAGGTTCGTAGCTTTGGATAAAGAAGGCGAATAATTTAGCTTGCTAAAATTAGACATTGATGGTAACCAACGGACTTTGAATGACGAAGACGACGGCTCTAATTTGGTTTGATTATTGTAGGGGTATCAAGACCGTGGCTATAAAGTTCCATTTTATGTGGGAATTGTAGGGGTCCAATTTATTGGTTCTCACCTTGTTCCACGTGGATAGATGAGTTGTAGTAGATCTTCGTGTAAAAAATTGTACTATTTTCTAAATCACGGGTAAAAGAAGGGAAAAAAAATAACTATTTGATTGAAATGAAAAAGAAAAAAAATAACAAATTTAGCACGTACAATAAAGAAGTAATAAATATAAATTAACATTATCTTGTAATTATAGTCATTTCTATATATAAAAAAAAATACCATACTTGGGCACTGTGGAAATCATTGGGGATTTCCTTGATCTGTTTTATTGTGTTTATTAGTGCCATTTAATTTTATGAACAAGTTACGGGTTGAGAGAAGCTTGTCATAACTTGTGGCCAAAAACAAATGTTCCTGGCTATAATAATTAGACAAGGCATCTAATCTAATCATGCAAGTCCTTATGACAAGATTTTATTTTCATTCCTTAGTCGACTAAGGAACGATTTCACTTGGTGTGGACCACTACACAAAAGTTAAAGTGCGAGTCAATTAAAATTGATACGAAAAAATATAATTCCAAAAAAAAAAAAGTTACTTTCTTTTGACTCATAGCCACAACTTTTATACTTAATTACGATTTATGATTTACTATAGAGATGCTTTTTAAATTTTAATGAAATTATGGATAATTATTGAGTTTTAATTTTTATTCATAAAATACTAAGTTTGTTTAGCAATATTTTGGTTTTGTTTCATAATCTACTTCTTAAACGAATTTAAATTTAAAAAATAAAAATTCTAAACACTAAAAAGAGATGCTAATAATAATATAATTTTTTTAAAAATATATCTTATTTATTTATAATTTGGTTAATGGATTTGAAAGTTTATCTAAAGGATGAAGAAATAGATACCAAATCACCTTTATTAAAAAAAAAAAAAAGAATCAATTTTTGAAAAACAAAAATAAAACCTTGTACACGGAAAATGTACTTTTATAGTTTAAAATTTTAGTATTCAAACATAGGAAGCAAATCAACACATTGTGACCATAAAAATGCGATCTTTCTTCAAAAGAATAATAATAATAATAACCTAAAATTTGAGGGAAGTTGAAACCATAAGAGAGGTGAAAAATATGAATTAACATTACTACTTTTGCCACCCAACACCATAAAAGCCCTCGACATCCCCATTTCTTGTCTTCCAAAACAAAACCAGGATCTCAATGGCAGAGGGCCTCGTAATAAAACGTGAGCAACTCCCAAAGTGCGAGTATCGAAACGACCCCGTTTTGATCAAACCAATCACCGAAACTCCGAAGCACATTCTTCCACTTTCCGATGTGGACGATCAAGCATTCCTGAGATTTTCCATAAAGTGTGTTTTGGTCTTCAGAGGATCGATGGAAGCAGAATGGTTGAAATGCGGTCTTTCGAGAGTTCTAGTGGATTATTATCCTCTGGCTGGGCGGCTCAGGACTTGTCCCCAACACCTTCACAAGCTTCAAGTTGATTGCAATGGAGAGGGCGCTTTGTTTGCTGAAGCCTTCTTGGACGTCCACTCTCACCATTTTCTCTCGTTTACTTCCAATCCAGACGCCTCTTGGTCAACCCTTTTGTATAAGCCTAAGGTGGATGCCCTAAATTTCGCCCAACTCCCTCCTCTCCTTCTTCAGGTTATTTTTCTTTCTTAATTTTTTATATTATTTTCAGTTATTGTTCTAATAAATTGAAATATTTTGCTCGATAAAAAAATTACAAAACGTAATATTTAAAAATTAAAAATTTTCAGGTTACATATCTCCGGTGTGGAGGTATGATTCTAAGCACGGCAATCCATCACTGTTTATGTGACGGCATCGGAACGTCTCAATTTCTGCATGCCTGGGCCCACATAACTTCCCAATCAAATCTCTCCCCTCCACTAACCCCACCGTTCCACAGCCGCCACGTGTTATCTCACCGAGACCCCACCAGAATCCACTGCGCTCACCCTCAGTATACCAAAACCCCACGCGCCAACTGGGACGTCGACATCACTAAGTCCCTCCAATCTCAGCCGTTGGTCCCTTCTTCCTCGATCTTCACCACTTCTCAAATCCTCCGCCTCAAACCGTCGTTCAACTGCACCACATTCGAAACACTTGCTTCGCACACGTGGCGCTCTTGGATTCGTTCGCTCGACCTCCCTCCTTCGCTCCACGTCAAGCTCCTTTTCCCTGTAAATATCCGTAACAAACTTGTCCCCAAAATCCCTAAAGGCTATTACGGAAACGCCTTTGTTCTTGGATGCGCTGAATCTTCTGTTAACGAATTGACCGTCGCAGAAGACTTAAACGGCGTCGTTCGCTTGGTGCAGAACGCGAAATCGATCATCGATGACGATTACATCAAGTCGACGATCTTTCAGCTGGAGGACAAAAGCCTCCAAGCCGACTTGTCGGCCAGTTTAGTTATATCGGACTGGTCGAAATTGGGTTTACAGGACTTGGATTTTGGGCTTGGGAAGCCTCTTGTAATGAGCCCTTTGTCCAGCGATGTCTTCTGCTTGTTTCTACCGGTGATCGGAGATATTAAGGCCGTGAGAGTGCTCGTGTCGGTTCCGGTGGATGTGGTTGAGAAGTTTGAGTACTACATGACCGGAGAGTACTTTTCCGATGGAGAAACGAACGTTTGAAAGCAGGCCCACATCCTCGGCCCAAATATGATACAAATGGGCCTTACAGTGCTGGTCTGACCTTCCCAATAGGCCCAAAATGTTTGCCGCATTTTCAGGAGTGACCTTAACAATTTGTACGGCAATAATTACCGCGGTAAAATTATTGAGTTGTTCTTTTTACCACGTCCAATTATCAGTTGTTCAAGAAAGTACGAATCTCATTGTAATTTTTTCCCCATATGGAGTCCTTAACCTACACAAATATTTAACTCAAAATGAAAAATAAGCCACTTGGGAGAGAATCTTGAGAGAGAGATATTTTTTTCCGGAAAAGAAAAAAAATAGTTATTTTATTTAAAAACAACAATCTTATATTTAAAGCAAAAATTAGCAAAATTAAGCCACCTTATATTTTATAAGCACATAAAGATAAGATGGAGAAGAGAATTAAAGGTAATAATTTCTATTTAGGAAAAACAGACAAATGAATAAACCAAAAAAATTACAAAGGTCAACTTGTATAGTATATAAATGGAAAAAGGGGGGAACATTATAATTTAATGTAATGTTTGTTTATAAATAAATGAGAATGGAAAAAAAGACAAAACTACTGTTCATAGATGCCCCTTTATTCTCTGCTTGTGTTTGCTGTGGTGTACCGCACCATTCCAGATTTGTTTTTAAGGAACCACCGTTTTCTTTCAACTCTTCTGCCATTGATCGGTAAAGCTTTTCTTTTTTTCTTTTCTTTTTTAGAACTTGGAAAATAGGAAGAAAAAAAAAAAAAAAAAAATGTCTGTACCATACTTGGTTAAGAAAAGACACTGAAACATTCCCAACATCCCTATGTTTCTTTGAATAATTACTATCAATAAATACAAATTAAATTACCAATTTTCCTATTTTCTTTTTCTGAAAATAAAATATCCGTGCATTGTTTTCGATACGTTAATATGAATCATAATCTGTTACAAAATATATGAATTAAGAAAAGATGATAAACTATATGAAAAATAAAATAAAATAAAAACTACAAATAAAATAAAATAAAAACTACATATGAGTGAGATATCTTATATTGAGTCGTTACGAATGATATCAAAGTCAAATATCGGACGATGTACTAGTAAAGAGTCTGAGCCCTAAAATGAGGTGAACATGAGATGGTATGCCAGTAAAGATGTTGGCCCCAAAGAGAGATGGATTGGGTGGTCTCATATCGATTAGAGAATGGAATGAGTATCAGGACACTTGGGGGTGGATTATGAGATCTTTCATTGATTGGAGAGTAGAACGAAACATTTTTTATAAGCATGTAAAAACTTCTCTCTAACCGACGTTAAACAATGTTATACTATTTAAGAGTATGTTTTCCAACATTTTTTTAATGTATAAAATAGAGTAAAAAGAAGGGGGAGGGGGGAGAGTATGGCCGCGGAGCATTTATAAGATTTTTGCCCTAAATTTTAGAAAGCAAATATTCTCCTGTTCCAATGTTTTGTCTTCTTCTCAAAAACCCACCTTTACATCTCCCTACTTTAAAGTTAAACCCTTCTTTTAAGGGCTGTGCCACAAAAAGACTTAAAAAAAAAAAAAAAAAAAAAAAAAAAAAAAAAAAAAAAAAAAAAAAAAAAAAAANATCTTTAATTTTTATTATATTCAAAGTGGAATATTATTATTTAGGTAGCGTTGTCAACGAGTTAACAATTATTTATTTTTCAATTATTTTAAACTAAACTCATTATTTACCACGAATTCCTTTCTTATTTAGATCTCACCTTTGGAAAAGTATCTTTTAAATTCTTACCCAAATTTCAAACATTCTTTCTAAACCCTTCTAGAATTCATTTCTGGTAGTAACCTAAAACAAGTTTAATTTTCAAGAACCGAATCATTATTAAATGGACTAAAAACTAATAGGACATTTTATGTCCTGCACGCTCACACACTTATAAAAAGCATCTTCCTGCCAGAAAGAAGAGACATCTAAAAGCTTGGTGGTACTAAGGGTTACTGTTGGTGTAATTTCTCATACAAAGAAGCTAAAAGATGAATAAGTAAAGAGAGAAAAGTTACCACTTTGAAAACCCTTCACAATAAGCATAACCCCAATTAAATACATAATTAATAATTATTTAATGTTGAAAACAGATTAATATAATTAATTTAGGGAGAGGAATCTTTCCAGGACACCAGATCGGAAAAGTGGGGTTAAAGGATAGGTAGGTTTTTAATGCGACTTACATACATGAATATATACATATATATATATATATATATATATATCGAAAAACAGGCAGCTTTAGTGGGAATGAATGTTTTTTTTTTTTTTAATTAATTAATTAATTAATTTTTAGTATAACATGAGAAGTTGCTGCTAAGATAAGTAAAGGGGCAAAAAAGGTAAGAAGATCAATATAAAAAGAAGAAAAGGTTTAAAAATAAATTAAAAAGAAATAAATAGTCAAATATATAAAAAATACTATTTATTGAATTTAGGGCTTACTCTCATCTCACATTTTAGTCTGATGTGATCCTTAGTGGGCCTTATCGAATTATTATACCTCTTTTTCTTTAACCTGAATCATATAACTTAATTTTATTGCCTTTTAATTATTAATTCCCATTTCATTTAAAAAAAAAAATGGTTTTATCATCTAAAGTGATTCGAGGAGTTGAACTGAACAGGAAACACGCAAAACTTTAAGAAATAAAAAATTGTTTTTTTTTTAATTCATTTATATTTTACATTGTAAATCTTTAAATAAACATATTTGTTGACATTTCATTGCAACCAAAAGTTCTTCTACTAATTACAATTATGTTATTAGAAGATTTTCCATCAATCGCTTCAAACTTCCAAAGCCACTTGTACAATAATCTCTCATTTTTGCAAAAAGTGTATTGGTAATAATCAAATTTTTAAAAAGGGTTATTACTAATTAACATTTAAAATCACATCAAATTAAAGTAAATTTTATAAATATATCTATGTTTCTTAAAATATCTAATAGATACGACATATTCTCAAAATATCTTATCTATAATTGGGGAGTCATACGGTAAATTGAAATATATGAAGTTGAATTTATTTTATGTCTATATTTCAAATAATTGACTCGATTTAAATTTGTGAAATGAAAATCTAAGGCCATTTCTTCAACTTCGATTTTGATTTTTTTTTTTTTAAAGATCGACAATATGTGGGTTGTTTTCTTCGATAAATAGGCTAGACAGTAATAAATATGGTGCTTGCCATTTAGGTGGTATATGGGTGTGACAAAATTCAATATTTTCTATGGCATCATCATCAAGGTTTCGAACCCAAAGGGTTTTAGCTCCATGGCCCCTCATGCCTCCACACGGACCAAAACAGCATGAATTTGGTGTCGCTCTATATAAACTTTATTAATGTATGCTTATTAATTAAACTTTATTAATGTTTGGAGTTGATTGTTCATAGAATATGGTTATTTCTCGAGAGAAGTGAAGATAGACGTTGGTGGGGAGCAGGAAGTTACCATTATAAAGCTTCCACTTTTTGCTCATAAGTTTAAATCAGAAAATTCTAATAAATGCGTTAGTCAAAATTGCCTTCAAAAGTGGCTGTGTCATTCAACCCACACAATTTATTTTAGATCAAATTAATTCTCTCATTTTCTTATTATCTAAATATATATATATATATATATACCCATTCATTCATAATAAAAGTGGCATTACCTTTTTTGACTTCTCAAAACCACGTGGTATCTCACAATCTACCCCTGCGTCTTCCCTGGCACACTGGCTGATGTTTAGCTCTATATCATTTGTAACATTTCAAGTCGACCTCTAACATATATGGTTATCTTTAAGCTTTCTCTTTCAAACTTTCATTCAAGGTTTTAAAACGCATATCTTGAAGTGAGGGAGAGATTTCCGCACTATAGTTCCACCCTCGAGCAAATGTGAGATCTCACGTCTTCTTTCTTTGATTTTAATTTTTGAAGAAAATGGAAAAAGAGGAAAAAAAAAAAGAATTATATAAATCAATCCAAAGCTAATTTTGAAATTAATAGAATTAGAAGGATAAAATTTAATTACTTAAATTAAAAGGGAAAGAATATGTTTTTTTTTTTTAAATAATTTTTATCATAAAATTGCAGTCTGACAAAATTTGATATTTATTTCGGCGTTCAAGGCTAGACTTTGACGTGGCATGAGGGTTGCTGGGAGAGAAGTACTTTTAATGCATGCTACTAACAATGATGACCATGGGACACTCTTACAGAACATAACATGAGGCCTTTGTGGATAATAAAATTATGTCCCCATAATTCCCAATCTTCAACTTCAAAGCTCCACAATTATATCATTAAATACACAAAAACATATATTTATATATATTATCCCTTCTCAAGCCTTGCGATGGAAGGCAGCTGGGTTTCTTAATCAGATGGGAGAGGAAGTAATCATGTTCCTGTAATTGCAGATAATTCGGAAAAAAAAAATAAAAAAAAAGCCCTAATTTAAAGAAATATAATAAAATAATTAAAGTTACTGAGAGGGGTATGGGGATGAACAACCCCACGCTCTCTCTCTCTTTCTTTCTTTCTTTCTTTTCAAGGCTACTTTAGTAAGCCAAATATTAATAATAAAAAAAGGGGAAAAGTTTGGGTAAAAGCAAAATATGATGTGTTGGTTTGTGTTGCCTGGGAATTTGGCTATGCCTTCAGATTCTTAACGCTTAGAACAAAGCTATACTACTAGGGGGCCGCCCTTCCTTCAGCTGCTACTCGTTTTTAGTCTTGATTGCTCATCATCTTCTTCTCTTCTTGGGATTTTCAAGCTCCCTTTTTTCTTTTTTTCTTTTTTTTTTTTTAAATTGTTTATATATATATAGATAGATATTATA
The DNA here is from genome assembly GCF_002806865.2 of Cucurbita pepo subsp. pepo. NCBI lineage: Eukaryota > Viridiplantae > Streptophyta > Magnoliopsida > Cucurbitales > Cucurbitaceae > Cucurbita > Cucurbita pepo. Next base: position 474,660 of record NC_036643.1, read on the forward strand.
TATTTATTACCTATCAACTTCAGTGGTTGTGTTGTGTATATGGATTCTGCGGCTAATCTCCATCAGCTTCAAGAACAGCTTCTTGTTCCTTCTTCTTCTTCCTCGTCTTCCTCTTTGCCCGTCGTTTCATCGTGTTTAGGCCTTGGAAGCAGCCATGGGTGGACTCCAAACGTATCCCCGTAAGTTTACTTTTGATTTATTATATGCTTTTAAAACAGCAATAATTGAGATATTTGAGGTTGATTAGGGTTTCCAAGTTTTTTGTTTGTTGCTGTTGTGTTGTGACAGGAATAATAATAGTTGCAACTACAACCCAAGAATATTCAATGGATTCGCTTCGTTTCCAAGTAGATCAGATTGTGGGCAGAAAAATACAAACAGTTCTTCAATGCTTCAAGATTTGGGGTTTCAGTGGAGTGGCGCCGTGAATACAGGGACCTTTTTCACTCAATCTCTACACGACCCACAAGCTGGAAAAATCAAAGACGAAATCTCATCTTTCCCCAAATTCACACAAATCTTGAACAACCCTTCATCTACAAATCAAGATTTCCATCATTTTCCTTCTACAAATCAAGTAAAGAACAATAGCAACAATGATTCGGATCTTAATGACCTCACCAACAAGCTCTTGATCAAAACCCTTATTTCATCCGGCTGTCAAATCAACGGTGGTGATCCTACCAAACCAAATAGACCCCATTTCCCTCAAATATACCCTAGTATCAATGTCTCTAATTGGAACCTCTCATCTCCGGCGCCGGCGTTCTCAAATTCCTTAGATTTGAACTTACAAACCCCGGCCGATATGTTGCTCTCCGCCGCCAATTTCAGCCACTCGCCGGATAGTTTTGGTTCTTTTAAACAAACGCTTTCCGATTTTCAAGATCAGATGCATCCTCCGCCGGCGAGCCTCCCATGCATTCCAAATAAAGTGAGTTGTTTTTTTACCCATTTTTTTCAAAACTTTGATCTTTTGCATTAGAGAATGCAGTATGAAAGGTATTTTCAGCTTTATACATTTGTAATTGTAAATGCATCTGCCTGAATCAACGACTTTTACTTTCCTTCTCTTTTCTTTTCCATCCCTTAAACGCTGATTTGTCTTCGCTCCACTTTTTTCTTTTTCTTTTTGGATTCTTAAAGAGAAAACCCTTCAGCACTGAAGCAACCGAACCTAAACGACCTTGTAACTCCATGGAGCCCAGCCTGAATCAACAATCTCCTCCTCTTAAGAAATCGCGATTGGACTCACGCGCTTCTTGCCCTCCATTTAAGGTTAGAAAAGAAAAATTGGGTGATAGAATTGCAGCCCTCCAACAATTGGTCGCACCCTTTGGCAAGGTAATTATTTAACACATAATATAACGTTTATTTAATAATATTTTAAATAAATTTCAATGGTTAATTAATTGATGTAATAAATGATGAATGATTTGACCCACTGGGATCTTTGAATGAACAATCCTAGATACTTCATAGAGTTCTAGGTAGCTCTTTCTAGGATTGGGCACTGTTTTGTTTGTTTGTTGTTCTTGTAAAAACGTCGGTTTTAGAATGACGTGTAATGCTGCTGATGTGTTGCAGACAGACACAGCATCTGTGTTAATGGAGGCCATTGGATACATAAAATTCCTTCAAAATCAGGTCGAGGTACTTCCTTTTTCCCCTTTATTCTCTTTCTCTTCCCGTTTGAACCGGTGTCGTTTCATACAAACTAACGCTTTAAAATTGCAGACGTTGAGCGTTCCATACATGAAGCCCTCCTCCAACAAAATCACAAAGCCGACATATCGGGTAAAAATAATTAATAATAATAAAAATAATAAAGAATTTTGGTTTTCTTCTCTCTGGATTTAATTTTTGTATTATTATATTTATAGAGTACGGTGGAGGACGGAAATGAGGAGCGGCCAAATCGAGATCTCAGAAGTAGAGGGCTGTGCTTGGTTCCATTGGGGTGCTTGTCTTACGTGACCGGCGACGGCGGCGGAATTTGGCCGCCGACGGGGTTTAATGGAGGAACTCTTGATAAATATAATTAAAATATATTTATTCTCGGATGAGTTTAAGAAAGACTAGGGCTCTGTGAATTAATGGAGCAAATTTGGTCAGTCTGTTTAAATCGATGGAGAGATACAGAAATGGACCAAGTTTGATCCATTAATATTAATCATTTCATGTATTGTTAATGATCCCTTGGATCAAACTACACATCCTTATTTTGCTATCTCTTAATTATCCTATTACCCTTTAATTAGTTTTGCGCCACATTACTTTTATTTTACTTAGATTTATATATTAGTAATAAAAATTCGCGAGTAGGATGTATTTTAAAACATTGAGGGAAAACATTATTACTTTCATATATATTAACTCAACCGAGAGAATAAACTTTCATATATTGAATGAAGAAGAAAATCGACAAATTGAATAAGGAATCACTTAGAGTCGGAATTAGATTCGAAGGAAAGACAACATACAGGTTTTTTTTTTTCTTGGAGAAAAAAGAGATATTGTCTTCTTCCGTTAGTACAAATTCGATTGATATCGACATCCAGTTCGACAGGAATGAGACCTAGAAAAAGTCAATAGAGGAATAAAAAAAATACATGCTTTTGATGCTACGCTATGCCGACCTAGGATGCTATTCGCGAGCTAGTCAACAACAGGTTCTAGTCACTCTTTCAATGTCATGCCATTGTAGTGCCACGGGAACCTTGAATGGGAGCGGTTAGAATCTCATTACTAGTGTGTGGAATACAAGTGCATCCAAGCACAATGCAACCAAGAAAGTCCAAGATTGCTTCATGAAATGAGCTAACCATTTAGAGAGCACTAGAATGTTGGATTACCTCTTGCTTAGTGTTATAGGGGTGAGAATAATTATTACTTTCATTAGTTTGAATTTTGTTATGTAATGTTTTTTAATTAAAATTATATGTGCATATAATAAGATGATAAATAACATGAATTGCATATAATAAGATGATAAATAATAAATGGATGATTATTAGCACATTCAGTGTTCTCTCCGCATGTGGATTAACGTTTTTATAAAGTCTAATTTGCAAATATTTTACTCCCTCTCTATATATAATTGGAATATGCATGTATATCAAGAACTTCCAGACTTGTAATTTAAAAGTGGATATTTGGTTAGCTGTTTTGGGAGACTTGTTAAGCTTAATTTCAATTTTAATTAATTTTTTATTACAAAATTACAATTAATTAATTTTTGCTTGACTAATGTATGTTATTTGAAAAAAATAATGTACAACAAAAGAGATGAGAAAGTCGATTATTAATATCACGTCCACTTGAGCTGTCACCGCCGAAGTCTTTGGGAAAAGATATTTTTAGGAGAAGTGGAAGAGAAAATTGATATTTTTAGTCTGCGGGGTAGCCTTATCCAAGAACGTTTCAGGACGGCTGTAATACACGTGGCGCTGATCCAACCCTTTGATCTGGCCAGCCGCCGTCGACGGTAGACAACACACCCAATTTTGTCCATTTGCCTTGCTCTCATCCGAAAAGGTCATAAACACCCTCCAACAGTACTGTAATTTATTTGGATCCTCGTCTTATAGAATCTTAATTAAAAATACTTTATAAAAACTTGAGGATAAAACAAAATGCTTAAGGGTTGTAATGGCAATTTAAAATGAATTTTAAAATTCAAGAGAAATAAATGAAATTTAAAATGGGCGTTTAAAAAATTGAAAAAAGGAGAACAAAAATAATATTTAAACTAAAAAATTATTATTTAAAGATGTAAATTATTGTTCCCGAAAGAATAAAAGAATCAATCATTATATAAATTCGTCTTTTTCTTCCTCAATGCTTCCAGGGGCATAATGGTAATTTAGACTACCTATGAGTGAATGAATCATTATGCAATGGCGGGTGCTATGAGCTCTTAAGTCTTCATTCACACTCCTCCATTGAAGAATCCATTTATCTTCTTCCCCGTTTGCATTTCCTCCTTATCCGTTCACCTTGTCGGTTTTGTTCTTCCGAGTTTGTTCTTTCAATTATCTGTCAATTTCCTTCTTCGATCTGTGTCGTTGGTAATTTGTTAACTTAAATTTAGCCATCGATTCCGTTCGTGAAATTTAGATTTTTCAATCTAGAATTCCGGGATGCGGGAATTGTTTTACCGGATCGAGCCGTGATCGCCGTTTGTAGCGTACTAATCGGAGACCTCTGTTACGAGTTTTTGACGTGATACGGCCTACTTTTCGTATAAAAGGTAACGGATCTTCAAACACTCCTCAGTGTGAAGACTGATGATCAAGACTCGCTTTATTTCCCACCGACGATAACGATAGATATCTCTGATAGGTAATGGAAAACGTTGAATCCGACTGTAATTCATTCGAACTGATGGCTGAGACTGTTTTAATTTTCTTTGCTCGAATTTCTTCACTTCAAAGTTCAGTTTCCTTTCTGTAGCGTTCACCAATTATATGCGTTCGAATCGCCAATTTCTGTTTCTGTATTTTTGGTCAGGATTGGGGATTTTGCACATTAGTTTTATCTGATCATTCACATTTGGGTGAACTGAAGGACGCGAGATGGGGTCTTTGCAAGGACCGGTTGTTTGCCCAACTATTCGCGCCAAGCAAGCAGGATTCTGTTCTCTGCCAATCAATCGTTCTTTAATGGCTTTTAGGTTTCGAAGAGGTGAATTATGGGGTTTTGCTGGGACCAACGGTTTGCGTGCCAAGTTACCAGGTATTTCTCAGCAAGGCTGTGCTAGAAAATGCAAGACATTGTGTTGCAGCTTCAATTCATCATCAGACGACAATGGAAGTACAGCAGAGAACTTCAACGGGAAGGATGAAGAATACGTTGAATCGAGCGTGATTGAAGCTGGTATGCTGAGCTGATGGCCTAATTCATCATGATTCGTTTTGGTTTTATGGTGCTATTACCTAATTGAAATGGCCTTTGGTTTGTTTGTGCTGAATAGTTGAGGTGAAAAGTGGTGCCGATGAATTCGTGATTAAAATGAGGGATGGTAGGCACTTAAGGTGTGTTCATAACAACCCTCACGGTGGGCATCTGCCGGATTATGCTCCACATCCTGCAATTGTGTTGAAGATGGAAGATGGGACTGGTCTTCTTCTTCCCATAATCGTGTGTACGTATCGTTCGATTATACTGTCTAACGCAGGCTCTTAGTGTTTTTGAACGAATTCAAACCTTTTTGCCAACATTTCATCTTTTGCAGTGGAAATGCCAAGCGTGCTGCTTATGGCTGCTATGCGAAACGTTCCAATTGTATGTTTGCATTGTTTTCTCTTGAGATTGGATATAACATTTTGGAAATCGAATTATATGCCTTTGGAAATGAATTTCTAACAGTTATTATTATTTGGTTCCAGGCCAGACCAACGATGTATCAAGTGGTGAAAGAGATGATTGAAAAGATGGGTTATGAAGTATGCTTTGATTCATCTTTCTCTTTTTCCACCTTGTCTTTGAGTTTAAAGCTTAAGTGGGATGTGGGATGTGGACTGTTTGTAATTTTAGTCGCGAATATTTTATTTATCGATGCAGGTCAAACTCGTAAGGGTTACGAAGAGAGTGCACGAGGCATATTTTGCTCAGTTATATCTCTCAAAGGCATGTATAAGTTTCTCCCTCTGGATTCTGTACTCTTTTCTCAGATAAGTTTAAGAGATTGAGTTTTTGTGCGTTTCAGATTGGTTGTGAGACTGACTGCATCAGCTTCGATCTCCGACCTTCAGATGCAATAAACATTGCAGTCCGATGCAAGGTAACTGAAACTGTTTCATGCTTACTTTTCTTGGTTGAGAGTAGCGACTCGGGTCAAGTGCCTCTTTGCGTGGCTGAAAGAATTGTCGAAATATTTCAGTTAGTATGTGGCGTTGAGTTGCTGAAATATTTAGATGTTTTTTCAAATATTAGGCATCTTGCAATTGATGCAGGTCCCAATTCAAGTGAACAAGTATCTTGCTTACAGTGATGGCATGAGAGTTGTTGAAACTGGGAAGCTGCCATCCCAGGCCCCTGCTACGGATGGCTTATTATTCACCGAAGTGGATAGGTAATAAAATATTTTGACAATTTGAGACTCCTGGTTCATTTGACAAGAGAAAATGGGATTTAATTGAATTCTTTTGTTTTCAGGCCTAATGGTCAGCCTTGTGCTGAAGCCAAAGAGTTCAATCTTGTCAGGAATATGCTGATTGCTGCTGTTGAAGAGCGCTACAGAGATGCTGGTACCTATTCTGTTGTTCATTTATGATCGTTCTAAATGAATTTTACTTCTTTGATTTAGAACTGAAGCTTCCATTCTTTAGTAATGTTTTACCATAGAGTCGTTGAACGTGTTGGTGTTCATGCGAAGGTCGAAAGACCGAGAATAGTTAATTGCTTAATATGTGGGATGACCTTGTGGTTTGTACTTTTCCAAACACAAACAAAATGGTATGAGAAAGGGAGGGTCGAGAGAGGCAACTAATTGGCGGGCTTGAGGAATAGTCGAAGCTATACCCAATCGAAAAAGGATGTTATCCAAACTTGACCCGTTGATCCTTTGGCTTTTCCAGCGATACAAACTTATTTATTCTAGTAATTGTCGTTCTGTTTTAGATAGTTCTAAAAAATCATCATAGGTATCCATTTGCTTAGACAAGTGCAATTTTAGGACAAAAACAAGCCCCATTTTGCCATTGATGTGAGTTTATATTCAGCGTGTGAGCTGTACAATATACATTTGGTTCTCATTGTTGGTCTGTATTTCAGCTCAATGGAGGGACAAGCTCAATCTTCTGAGGGCTAGGAGGAATTTGGCGTAAGAGGTAGACAAACTCCTTCATTCTCTATATTCAATATTTCTATCACACTTTTTTGGTTGAATCAAGAGGATGTAGACTGAAAAATACTCTATGTGTGTTCAGTTACTCCTGGAGAAAGAATACATGTACATAGAACGTAATTGCTCGGGGCCGAGGTTGGTTTGCGTGGGTAAATTACATTGCCTCTCGCCTCTTTCTACTTGCGTTATGTATTTAGCAAACTCTGTGAATATACGTATAGATATCTATATATGTGTGTGAATATACGTATAGATATCTATATATGTGTGTGAATATACATATAGATATCTATATATGTGTGTGAATATACATATAGATATCTATATATGTGTGTGTGTTTGTAGATAGAAGAACTTGGTGGTTTCAGGTCGTCAGATGTGTTCTTTGTGAAATGCATGATATAATCAAATCCTTTGATGCTTCACAATCATGAATTGCTTATTTATATGTTAGTCACTGCTTACATAATTTGATAGCCAAGAGTCCCGTTTTCATTCTAGTAGCTCGCCTAAATTTAGACCTTTAAAATATGATTTTTGTTGGTTAAACAATTATAGAGTGGAGAAATTATAAAATAAAATAAAATAAAATAAAAAACTATTTAAGAAATAAATTCATTATTTAATCTGGAGTAATTAATTTGTAATGGACACACGCTGTAAATGTGTTACTTATAATAACTAATTATTTATTTGCAACTTGAAATGCATTTAAATTATTAATTTGCTTGGTTATTATTGAAGTTGAGATTATTGTGCTTTAAAATGAACTAAAAAGGGAGTGTCTATTAATGTTGAAAGCTTGATTCTAGAAGCTACATATTAAAGGGACCGCTGAAATAAAAATTAGATTAAAATATGATATTCGTAATAATAAGTAACGAGAAGGGTAAATTTGGAAGAGATGGAATCCCACATCGCGGAGGACCGGCAAGAACTGTGTGCTTAGGTCCCCCGAGTATAAATAATGAAAATTGTTAATCTGCACGATTGGAGCGAAAAATAGAACTAGTCTTATTCCCTCCAAAATGCAAAATGCGATCCGGCATGAAGTTTTCGGCCTCGCTGTCTCTACATGTAAGGTCTGTACCATGCTTTTTGCGATGGTTATTTCTTGAAGCGTACGATATACAGTTGATGATTCTTGTTTATCGGGACGTATGATTTTGATCGGACGACAATTTTCTTTCAAATCAACTTGGAACTGCTCGGCTTCTCTTCCGAGGTAAGTATGAATCTATTTTTCCGTTCTTCTACTGTAACTGCGTATAAATCTCTGCGAGTCTGAGTAGATTTAGGTTCCGATTATGTTTATGTTATTGATTTTGAACATTGTGTTTCCGCGAAGTCTATCGTAGTATTACGTGTTGTCTCGTTAATTCTGATAATCGAACTTTCTTGTTCCTTGAACTTGAGAAATTATGGCAATGATATATCATCAAAATAAGAAATCCTGCTTTCCGGATTTCAATCGGATTATCGCTTGACTAGTACTGCTACTGTACTTTAGAATACTAGAAGGTTTGATTCGGATTATCGCTTGACTATATCATCAAAAGCGTTAATTCGGATTATCGCTTGACTAGAACTTAGAAGAGCAAAACGAGAGAAAAGAAGGTTTGATACAGATCAAAACTGGTTGACCTGTAATGGATTATGTGGAGATGTTTTCCAATGATTGGAACGGGAGAACAAAAACTAGGAGTGAAGAACTTCGATTGTCCGAAGCGGTAGAAAAGGACGGAGAATTCGAATGAGCCAAAGGTATATCTAGGCCACAGGTGCTCTCTCTTATGAACTATATTTGTCTAGTTGACAAATGTAGCCTCTTATAGTATCTTTCTTTGTTTAATACGCTAAGTGATCGGCGTAAATTTTAGAGAAACTTGCGAAACCTCAATTCATGATCTAAAATAGTACAGAAAAATCGATTTCCGAGATGCGTGTGGCATTTTACAGGAGCAGGGGAATATCATGCACAAACTCTGATTGCATCTGTACGATAAAAATAATTCAGCTCGGTCTATTGCTTGGAAGTTGGAATGACAAGAGAGAAACATCCGTAAATGAGAAATACGAAAGCAGAGATGGACGGAGTCTTAGACTCTTAATTCGAAATGTGAGAATGAAAATCCTAGGTAAAAAAATTTCTAGTTTATTAAGGGGGGTAACAGTAGCAGCAACTCTATTCTGAGGTCTGGCAGTCGAGTTCCTTGTAACGTTGTCACTCTTCATTGCCTCAACTTTATTCAAAAGCTCTTCATTTTATCCAAAGACGGAATGTTGCTGAATTAATAGGTTAGTATCTGAAACCACTGAAGTCGCAGTAAGACATATGTAGGTGCAGATCCATCTGCTCGCGTCTCAACAACGCGGGATCCAACCGGTCCAGGTGGTTCATTGTCAATACCACTATCCGCTTGTCTCCACAGCTCGACCATAGGCCATCAATGAAGTTCAATAACCCATACTGAGTAATCTTATTGCAACAAACAATTTGATAAGTAGCTCCCTCGATATGTCATGTAGCTTTGGATACAAAATATTTAGTTTCCTTCAGGTCAGGGACCTACCTTTTCATCATCTGCATATTTGGTTTGATTTTCTGAATCTGAACTCCTATCTTGAAGCTCAACAGAACAATCAACGTCCTCAATTACTAATATTGAACGGCTCTCTGTGCCAATCAATAATCTGCTTAAATCTGAATTGTATTGGACTTCCCTCAGATCCATATCATAAATCTTAAGCTTCAGATAGTTAGCAATGGCCGCAACTAAGCTTGATTTCCCTGTGCTTGGTGGTCCATACAACAAATAACCACGTTTCCAAGCCTTTCATACTCTTCTGTAGGACTCTTTCCTCTCATTGAACTTATTGCGATCTTCGATCAATGCCTTCTTAGTTTCAGGGTTCATGGCTATTGTGTCAAATGTCGCTGGGTGATTGAGGTCGATTGGACCCCAGTAATCAGTGCCACTATAATCTGTTGTATGGAGCTTCACGGCCTTTTTTTTTCATCTCTAATGGCATTTGCTTCTCGCAGAAAATGTGGAAGGTAGAATCTTAATGCCATATCCTTGTGTTTCTTGTGAAAGCTTAGCTCGAACTGCCTAACATCTGTCCGCTCATGCGCATTACCATCGTGGTTCTTCGCGAAGAAACCAAAACCCACTCAAAATTTAGAAGTACATGGAGTGACTTTTTGCTCAAGGTTATGGTATCGGCCTTTTGCAACCAGCCTTTTGATTGAGTTGGTTACTAGTGGTTTACGTGGAACTATCCAAGCCCATTTATTTGGAGAGCCCATATATCTGACGATGTGGGTAGAGGGATGGCCTCACATCGTGCTTGAAAAACTAAAATCAAGGATTAAGATTATTATTATACGGTAGATAGTTGGGTCAAAAATGTTACATTTTAAATCAATACCTGCATCGATTTCGTTTATACATTATTAAAGTTCTCTTTCAATACCTCTGTTTTAGTATTAAAGCTTTGTTCATCCTCGAAAAGTATTATTAAAGCATATTAAACATCTTTATCATCAATAGTTTGATGAATATAAAAATTCATCATGACAAATTGTTAATATTGGCGGGTCATGCACGGTAACCATTTATTTTGGGAGTCCATTAATCATTGATAGTTGAGTTGAAAATTTTAGTCAAATAGTAATAGAACAACACTTCAATCTTCAATAATCTAGGAAAAACCTATTCTATCCCATTTTACATCTCCCTATTTGTCTAAAGCTTAACATCTCCCTATTTGTCTAAAGCTTAATAGGGGTTTAAGGGTTGACGAGACACACTAAGTCAAAAGGTAAGTAGTTATCTTAGTAAGCATAGATCACACTTTAAGAAATTGTTTTTACCGCGGATTGTAATTGAAAGTTTAGTAAGCATAGATCACGCTTTAAGAAATTGTTTTTACCGCGGATTGTAATTGAGAGTGAAGAATAGTTTTGAACGTTGAAGTAGTAGAAGATTGCCAATGTAGATGGATAAGAAATTACCCATAAATTAAACCCATATCTAATTTCCTAAACACATAGTGGAGCTGTAACTATAAGCATCTTTGGTGATAACACATCAGACATCGCACTTGCGACATGTCTTTGGGAGATGACTTATGACATCTTTGCTCTCCTTCTTCCCATCTTTCTTCTCCTCTTTTGCAGGCCCTACACTCAAAATTGCAGCATATTTTCTGAACTTTCTCACCTTCTTGATGACCTTCACAGGATCATCTTCGCCGATGACAGTGATCGTGTTTTTTGGTGGGATATCGATTTCATCACCTGCTGCTTGCACTTCCAACGTGGCAGTTCCACTGACACTACAGTTTTCTTCAACAACGAATATGTGTCAGGTTTTGAAGTACTTAAAGAGATCAGGCCCTAATGGTAATTCAATATTATCATATACACATAAAGAAAACGTAAAAAAAGCGGTGGAAAACCTTTGACATGGTTTTGGGAAAAGTGCACGAGTGATTCTACTGACAAACGTGGCAGAGTAGAGTACTTTCGTATGGTTTACAATTCATTTTTCTGTGCAGGAAGGCCGACATAAAGTTTGGTCGAGAACTAAATTCGGTGACATGAAAAATGTTTGATGTATCCCACCGGGCATTTATTGCTGCTGCAGCAATACCCTCCTACTTATTGGTGAAGTAATTCAAATGGAGGAACAACTGAGCCGTCCGGTAAGTACATGGAAACAATGATTTGACGCCTTATCTCACTAAGAAGCTTTACTTTCTATTTTCTAATATGGTCTATTTTAAAATTTTATTTATATTTTAAAAGTAAATGACGTCTATTATTCTTGCTGCATGCTCATCTCTGACTAGCTTCTTGTTCTTAGTTTCTTAATTATGCAGATTGCTTTTCCTTATTCATTCATTAATTTTTTATTTAATAAGTAAATAAATTTCATTATTAGTTTTTATTTGAGAAATCTATAAAATAAATGCAAATTTATCTTTGACATGGTAATTCGCTATTGGCCTATTTTAAAATTTTATTTATATTTAAAAAGTAAATAACTTCTATTATTCTTGCAGCATACTTATCTCTAGCTAGCTTCTCGTTCTTAGTCTCTTAATGGTGTAGTATGCTTTTGTTTATTCATTCATTAGTTTTTATTTAATAAGGCAAATAAATTTCACTGTTAGATTTTATTTGAGAAATCTATAAAATAAATGCTAGTTTGTCTTTGACATGGTAATTTACTATTTTCTAATTACCGTCTATTTTGAAATTTGACATGGTAATTTGGTATTTTCTAATACGGTCTTTTGAAATTTTATTTATATTTAAAAAGTATATAACATCTATTATTCTTGCTGCATGCTTGATCTCTAACTAGCTTCTTGTTCTTAGTTTCTTAATGACCCCCTATGCTTTTATTTATTCATTCATTAATTTTTATTTGAGAAATTTATTTTATTTGCTATTTTCTAATATGGTCTATTTTAAAATTTTATTTATATTTAAAAAGTAAATAACGTCTATTATTCTGGCTACATGTTTATCTCTAACTAGCTTCTTGTTCTTAGTTTCTTAATTATGTAGTATGCTTTATATTCCTTCATCAGTTTTCATTCATTAATTTTTTTTATTTAATAAGTAAATAAATTTCACTATTAGTTTTTATTTGAGAAATGCATAAAATAAATGTGAATTTATCTTTGACATGGTAAATTTCTATTTTCTAATATGACCTATTTTAAAATTTTATTTATATTTAAAAAGTAAATAATTTTTATTATTCTTGCTACATGTTCTAGCTTCTTATTCTTAGTTTCTAAGTAAATAAATTTCACTATTAGTTTTTATTTGAGAAATTTATAAGATAAATGCGAATTTATCTTTGACATGGTAATTTGCTATATTCCAATATAGTCTATTTTAAAATTTTATTTATATTCAAAAAGTAAATAACGTCTATTATTCTTTCTGCATGCTTATCACTAACTAGCTATAGTTAGCTCCTTGTTCTTAGTTTCTTAATTATGCAGTGTGCTTTTATTTATTCATTCATTAATGTTTTATTTAATAAATAAACAAATTTCACCATTAATTTTTATTTGAGAAATCTATAAAAATAAACGTGAATTGATCTTTGAATTGGTAATTTACCATTTTCTAGTATGGTCTATTTTAAAATTTTATTTATATTTAAAAAGTAATAACGTCTATTATTCTTGCTGCATGCTTATCTCTAACTAGCTTCTTGTTTTTTGTTTCTTAATTATGCAGTATGCTTTTATTTGTTCATTTATTAGTTTGCATTCATTAATTTTTTATTTAATAAGTAGATAAATTTCACTTCTTTTTTTTCTTTCGAGAAATCTATAACAAAACATGCGAATTTATCTTTCACACTGGAAGCAATGAGTTAGATAAATTGTGAAATGAGTTATCCCTTTCTTACTATATTTATTAGACCTTAAATAGAAGCACATGTTGGTAGTTTTAGGTAGTTAAGCACAGTTGAAAGCAGAGAATTTATTACCATTGTGATTTGTCGCCAATCCTATTTATTGTAGTTACTATTGAGACATAGGCTANTTAAATTGGGATAAGAATTCAAAAGAAAACTCTGGTAAGTAAGAATATAAATACATCTTTTCGGTAAAACTTGTGCTTGATTGAAAAGGGAACACCATTGAAAATTAGGTTTATTTCTCATAATTTTTTATGATAGTTTCTCTATCAAATCGTGATTATAAGCTCAATTTTAAAACATGAAAAACTAAAAGAGGTGTTTATGAACTCAAATTTAAAAAATTAAAAACTAAAAGATTATCAAATGGAGACAAAATTTCTAATATGATTGATTAACAAAAGATGAAGCCCAACTATTCAATATTGCATGTGAAGTTTAAAAGAAAAATGTGAAATGAGTTCATCCCTTTCTTTCGATCTCTATAATTATTTATATTTCTTTCCACATATTTTAAATTTTGAAACCATTTTATTTTATTTTTAAAAACATTTTTTTGAATTTCAAATTTGGAAAACTAAAAAAAGTTGTAACATATTTTTGGTTTCCTAAAATTGGGTTAAGAATTCAAAAATAAAAAATAAAATAATAATAATAGTAATAACTCCGGTAGGTAAGAATACAAATACATCTTTTCGGTAAAAGTTGGGATTAATTGAAAATGGAACACCATTGAAAATAAGGTTTGTTTGTCATAATTTTTTTTACCATAGTTTTAAAACACTAAAAACTAAAAGGTGTTTATAAATTCAATTTTAAAAAATTAAAAACTAAAAGATTATCAAACGTTTCCGAAATTTCTAATATGATTGATTACCAAAAAAATGAAGCCCTTCTAATAACTATTTGATTTATAATTTAAAAAAAAAAAATTGTGCTTGTTTTTTAAAACTATTTCTTAATTTTTAAAACTTTATTGATTCTTAAATTTCTTCAAATAGGAGACAACAAAGGAATTAATAGGTAAAAGAAAACAAGAAAACCANTTTTTTTTTTAATTATAAATTATTTAAAGAAGAAAAAAAGGTGCTTCAAGCACCGCAGGATATATTTAAGCAAAAACTATTTTTCTTTTTTTCTAATCTCCTTTTAAAAAATTTAAAGTATACTCTTCAATAAATTTAATTTATAAACGATATTTTCTTTTATTAATTTATAATTTATAATCTAGTTCATTTCTATTTTAGATTTGATATAGTTTTTTCTTTAAAAAATAAAATAGAAAATAGTAATTGTGAGAATAAATTTCGTTGAATTTAGGATAGAGATGGATCCTGAGAACTTACGATGAGTAAGATCATTCCTCCAGTGTCATTTGAAGACTTCCTTTCAGTTTCAGAAGCACGCCCTCTCAGAACCTTTTCTCGCTTCTGTCGGCCAAATACAAGTTCAATTTACAAACATAAAACTCTCAAATCTAGGTTTTGGAGATTTAACCTGAAAGGAGTAATCTTCAGTCTGGCCTTGGTGTTTGAATCATCAGTTCATCGGCAAATGATGAAACCATTGCTACCTTGACTATTTGTTACATTGCCACATGAGCGAACCATATATCAAAACCACAAAAAAAGAATAGAACATCTAGAAAGCAAATGAAAACAAATGCTTTCATAAAAGAAATTGCTTTTTATACGTATAAAAACAAATAACAGACCATTTTAAGGTTTTTAACTATTATAGTAAAATAATTGAAACTATTATAACAACAATAATGATGATGAAAGAAATTGAGTGCAAAGTGAACCGGATAAGTGAGGAAAAAAATATGCAAGAAAGAAATTAATAAAAGATTGCGTACAGGGTCGTACTGTGAGATTTAGAACAAACATTCGAAGCAAACCAATCAATTGCGTTTTGGGAAAACCTCATGTGTTCATTCAAAAGAACATTTTAGTCCCGATTAAAAATACTTCATGGCATGGAAATAATGAACCGATAAAATCAAGCCAAAACAGTTCAAGACAAAATTAACAGCATTCTCAGAAATTCACTCAAGTAACAAAACAGATAATTTTAATCAATGTGTGACCCATTCAGATCCCAAGTAATAAAACCATTTCGTTTTGTCCCTTTCTCTCCTGCACTAGTGGAATTTTCCACGTCTGACAAAAATATATACTACATATTTAAGAATTTCAAAAGAGTGAAATTTTCCTTTTTTTTATTTTTTCGCAAAAGAATCGATAGTGGATTCTAACGTACATTAACTAGAAATTAAATCATTAACTTTTTATTGAAAAAAAATCGATAGATGAAACATACCCCAAATGTTGTCAGTAGATATATGCCACGTATGAACTCCATCGATCCCTTTGTTGGACATGAAGATCATGCTTCCGCAGTGGACAATAAAACAGCGGACTAAATCTGCGAAATAAAGCATCCAGATCTGCATACGAGCATCAAATAAGTATAATGAGGGATGCAGGACAAAACAACTACTTGAGGAGCTTCTGGACAAAAACTCAACGAGCAGATGGCTAAATTGAAGATCAGTGAAGAATATGACGCACAAAAAAAAAAATGATAACAACCAAATAATTAGAACACAAACAATGAATCTCTAGTAAAATAAATAAATGTCCAATTCATGCTTAACAGAAAAGAAGTACAGCCACAACTTTGGCATGTACCCTTGTGTTGTAAATTCACAACCCTTAGAGCCTGTAGCAATTTTCTGCCTCTAGCGATGTCACAAACATCTGTTTAGTTGCGAACTATTTTGTTCTCTTGATCATAGTATTCTTCCTACTTCTTAAAAGCTTTTAGATACAGGTCTACGAAATTCACCTAAAACTTTGTAGTACTAGTAGACAATGGATTAATAATGAACCACAGAAATGAATTGTAGTAGGCATATACTTGTAGTCAAAATGAATTGCAGTGGGCATATACCTTAACTCTGATATCTGATGCATAAATTGGATGCAATCAAGTTGCAACTTAAAAAGGTTCATAAGAGTAGTCAATTAATTACATCGAAGCAAAGCAACGAAAAGCCTAATACAGAAAAATAATATCAAACACTGAAAGTGTAGAATTGGGATCTGACACTGAGAATAACATTAAGTAATACAGAAAAATAATTGATGGGAATCACAAGGAAGATCGAGTTAAATACCATTATAACAAAAAGAGGAGCAAATTACCTCGCCATTCTGCAACTTCAATGCTTGATGCATCCTAAAACGAGTCACATTTTGCTTAATGAAATTCCTTTTGGTTATGAATCTTGAAGTTGGAAGACATCCATATTTCAGCTGATTTGGAAAAGATGAAAACATGTATTAGCAAGGGATTTCACTTTCAAGTGGATAAAAAGAACGAGAGGGGAGGGGAGTTGGGGCAGATGAAAATCATTATTCAACAGATATGCAAAATTCACTTTCGCCACCTAAAAACAAAGAAGTGTATGCTTGTAATACTCTATTTAATAGAATGGAGCCTTTTAGATCGTAAGTAAAGACTTCCAGATAAGTACTCATCAATAAACGATGTTGAAACAGTTATAACAAGAACAATTTTGAGAAAAAAGATTCTTTAATAAAATGGTTTCTTTAAAATATAAAAATAAATTAAAAGAAGAAAAATGTTTTTCTTCCAAATGAGATGATTGTTGGTTCTTGACAGTTGGATCATGGTTGCCCTTTCAATTACAAATCTGCAATTTTAATTGTAAATCACATTCAAAGGTAATAGAAAATTCTCCTACCTCTTCTCATATTCTCTTTCTATTTTGTGACTTTTTATTCATGTTGTTCTTTTTTTTTTTTTTTTTTTTTTNACTTATCTCTGAATGAACAACACCGTGAAAGTTATTTGAAACTTACTTCCTTGCTCCCAAGGTGTTTATCAGATACCAAAAAACCAGTTAGACTTCAGAACAAGCTTCCTACTAATAGAAGTATATATTTCATACATCGGGGTAGTCCACGGCAAGAAAAAAATGAGCAAACCTCCAACACCATGAAACACTCAAAACAGTCAATAGATATTATGGCTCTGAACATTTAGTTGATTCAGCAGTAAGCTAGAAAATTTATTGATAATGAGTACATTTACTGTGTAACAAAAAGTTAGAAGCCTGTATGCATTATATGATAATCCTTAAATGTGTTTAATATCAGCAGAAGGATAATAGCTAAAGAAAGCTCAAAGAAACTCTACCTTGAGAAAAAATAGAATGGTCAGATTGGAGGAGGTTGACTCGTCCTGCACTGACCAAGACATTCTTCTCAATAGCCTTTAGGAATTCTCTCGATACAAGGACATGGACCTACCATTGTCGGTAAGAATATACCGTCAGAATTATTGATTTTGTTTTCTTAGAAAGACTTCAATTGTTCTATGATGAAGATTTAATCATTCTTGAGCTATCACTTTTGTAGGTTCACATGAACTATCATTAACTCAACAAGTGTATATTTGCTAAGTTATCACGTCACTTATCACAATTACTGTTCACAAATATGATGTGGTTCAAGCAAGACTAGCATGAAATGAATATAGAAACGCACCTCAGCATCAACATGGTTGGAATCCAATAACAGAATCACTACATGCTGCACATAGATTCGACATGCAGCATCACAATCCGTGCACGACTACATCTCTCCACAGAAGACGCCTATGCACGGACAAAGCCATTAGGTACGAAACGCTCGCGCAGTGGGATCCATTTCTTGAAGCCATTTGTATCCCTATAACATTCTCAAACTACGAACAGAATTAGCACAGAGATCGGCGGCAGCCACGAGTAGGTTGAAGAAAATCCAATTTCAAACGAAAAGAAAGTTGCATCGTTAATTCACTGTCTTACTGGAATGCAGAAAACAATTCATCAATTTCTCAAAACTTACCGACGATAAAACAGTTTAACAGAGTACTAAACAATCTCATGAAAGGAAAAAAAAAAACCAGAAATAAAATATTGCTAATCACACTTCAAAATGAGATAGAAAACCGATGAAAGGTGTTTAGGAGATTCTTTCACTAAACGATCTCATGAAAGAAAAAACTAGAAATAAAATATTGCTAATCACACTTTAAAATGAGATAGAAAATCGATGAAAAGTGTTCAGGAGATTCTTTCACTAAATGATCTCATGAAAGAAAAAAGAAACTAGAAATAAAATATTGCTAATCACACTTTAAAATGAGATAGAAAACCGATGAAAAGTGTTCGGGAGATTCTTTCACTAAACGATCTCATGAAAGAAAGAAAAAACCAGAAATAAAATATTGCTAATCACACTTTAAAATGAGATAGAAAATCGATGAAAAGTGTTCAGGAGATTCTTTCACTAAACTTCCGAGAGAAAGAAAATTGAAAAATAGGAGTCAAGGATCAACTCCTTGGACATATATATCGATGCAAGGTAGACATACAAAATGAGGAGATGATCCAGATAAGCGAGGACAAGATTGACAGCTTCTTCGCATCTGTAAGTCCAATCAGCAGCATACTCCTGCACTAGTACGATTTCCATCCGGCAGATTCCCTCGCAGTCTAAAATTCAAACAGTCGAGAGTTAAATTCAAGAGAATTGAATAGAACAGAAGAGAAAGAGAGTTTGAGAGCTCCATGCACCTGATCGGACTTTTGGCAGATTGCTTTGAGTAGAATCAAGGTCCGCTTCAATGGAACCAAACAACTGAGAAGAGAACGCCGATCAGCAACTCAGCATTTGTAGAAATGAACTTCAGTGTTCAACTTCAGGCAAAGACCTTCGCCAGGAGAGAGAGCTTTACGCTATGGATGATATCGCCTTACGGACGAGTTCGGACTTCGAAGAGAGAGTGAAATCATTTCTTCTGAAGACTCGAGCATCAAAATTTCTCTCTGCGAGAAATCTCGAAGACTCGCTCGCGGAATGAAAGAAACGTGGAACGCGAAGGATTTTTCAGAACCCGCGTCCATTTGTTCTTCCGCTGGCCCGCGCATTCTCTCTTTTATATCAAGTGTTTTTTTTTTTTTTTTAAGGTTATTAAATTACCTAATAATTATCAATTCCGCATTAATCTTTCACAAAATTTTCAACTCTCATTAATTTTTAAAAATTCGGCATCTTATCTTTAATATATTGAACAGTAAAATAAAACTCTCTTAAAATAATTTTTAAAATCTTTAATAGAAAGCTAATGAATTATTATTGGTAATAGGAGCATTGGTTAATCCATGTATTATTGACCCATAAATTAAATGTTCAAATCTATTTAATCCATAAATAAACTAAAAAAATTGTTGAATATAATCCTTATGTCTTAAATAAGTATTATTCGAAATTATGCTAATAAAAATAATTATGATTTTTATTAAAAAGTAATATAAAATTCAAATAATGAAATTATGAGTCACATAAAATCATTAGGTTAATAAAACAATAATTTGATATACATCAATTATTTACAAAGTTATCCAATTGATAGATTTGAACACATTAAAAGAAATTTGAAGCGCTAAACGATTAAGGACTAATTAAAAAAACTATTAACCAAAGTACGTATGTGTATGTGTCAGCCTAATTGACATATACTTTTTTTCCTATAAAAGAAAGTTAACTAAATAAAATAATTGTAAATTTTAAAGCATAATTTTATTCTATTTTAATTAATGTTTTATGATTAACCAATTGAGTTTCATCGAACTGTTCATCGACATTGATCATTCTCAGCAAACAGCGACGCAATGCAAGCGACAAACAGAAACAAATTGTTCGATTCAGACAAATTAGTTTCGATTGTTCTAAATTACATACATGAAATACAAGAGAAAACCCCAAAATCGTATTATGTAGTCGAATTTAAAAGATTACCAGGCCAACTGAACTCTCCGCACTCTTCTATTTTTTCTTCCCTTTGCCGCCGGATTTTCGTTTCGTGGGAAGAACGATTTCCCCTTTTAGGACAGGAATCTCCATCAACTGCGACAGCTCTCCGAATTTCTTGCGGAATTTCTCGACCTGATCGGCGTCGACGAGCAGGGCAGAGCGGCTGCCCAAATAGAAAGGGTGATTTCCCGACCACACATCCACTGAATACTCTTTCTGGGTCCCACCCGTCGTCATCACCAGCTCTCCATTGCAATAAACCTTAGCATCCTCGTGGAATTGGGGGTGCAGATCCTTTTTCCGGCAGGTCACCACCGCCCGGTGACTTCTCGCTCCAAATTCCTGGAAATTGCGCCGAAATTTAGGGAAAAATAAATGTACAGTCCCCGCTGTCGTAACATTTAGGAGTGGGAATAAAGGGAAAGTACCTTTTTCTTCGGCGGTGCGACGACCGGGGAAATTGGGCGTTGAAGAAAGGAATTTGTTAGGCTCAGCGCCATTGCTGCGTTTGAGTGCGATGAAGTGAGGATAAGAAGAAGATGAGTTCTTCAAGGCATTGTCGCATGGCCACTCGCTCGTCCTTCTCTTTTGGGCCTTGAAATGGGCCTTCCTGATGGAGGCCTGCTTTTCGGGCCCACGTGTAAATTATAATTTGATATCGAATTAAATTTAAATAATTAAAAATCAATTAAATTTATATTTCTCAAGTTGGATTAATTTGTTTTATGATGTTTTTTTTAATAATATATCAAATTACAATCCATTTGTGCGCACGTGCTTTAACACTATTTATTCTTGGACTAATCAAAGTTAGTATAATAGAAAATTCTAAATTAAATACTAATCAAAGTTAGTACAATAAACCCATTTTTCTTTGATGTATCCTCCAAGAATACAATATGGAATCAATTGTTTCAATTACATTTATGCCATGTCTTTATCGATGCGACTTGTCGGATCATGGAGCCTAATTAAGCACGACTTGCATACACTGAAACGACAATGATATTCGCCCGTTTTGTTAATTTCCTCGCAGACCTATTCAACGACCTACATAATAGAATGCCACGTGTAAGGTCAGAAATGCAGCAACCTTCACATCATGATCAGAGAGAAATTTGTATTACACGTGTCGCCAATTCAGACAGCTACCCAGATGCGTGTATGCTTACAGGGCTAGTTTAGAGAAAAATAAAACTTATTCTTTGTTTCTGTTCCTTTTAATGTTTTTATATATTTTTTTTTTTAATTTAGTACGAACAGTTTAAATTTATTGAAATATAATATTTAATGATACATGTGAGCATGATCATCCTCAATCTCGTTTATTTTATTATTTCCACCACTTTTCTTGAAAAATGTATAATAACAATAAAAAAAATATATATAAAAATCTTGCAAATGGCCAAATAACAAGTATTAGTGCCGTGTTTTATTGTTCATAATTGGCAAAATTGCACGAACGCCACTGAACTATATAATTTATTACAAAAACACCATTTAACTTTTAAATATTTATGAACTTTGAGATTTATTGTAAGAACACCTAAAAACTTTTGAGGTAATTTGTTAAGCATTGCAATAAGCCTCCTCTATTAAAATTAATGTTAGTAGGTTTGCAAAATTAAAATTTTAATATCAACGTATATATCAATGATTAGTGGTTAAATTTAAATAATAGTTATATTAATGTTCGACAATATATCAATATTTAAATGTACTTACCTATATCTAAAATTTTAGTTTAATTATTATTTAGATGGATATTGCTGAAAGTGGTTTCTTGTAATCTAATAATTATTGAATGTATTTTATATTTATTACCTTAAAAATTATTCAAATAACATTTTAATTTAAAGTTTGGTGTAAATATTTTTTAAACATAATAATAACAATTTTGTTGATAGTATTTTTTTATTTTTAAAAAATGTGAAAAGAGATAATAATAAAACTTTTGAACAAAGGGAAATTAAAGATATTAATATTTTTTTGTGAAAGTTTAATTTTTTTTTAACTTTTTAATTTAAAATTATTAACCACACTCTTGAAACTAATTTTTAAAGTATACTTTTTCCTCGAAACTTAAAAGATATTTTTACAAATGAAAGTTAGTAACAGAGGTTAAAGGCAGTAAAAAAATGGTGGTTAAGAAAAGGTCTCAATAACTGCTTTTAGGTGTTAATCATGGAACTGTCGTGTATTCCCCGGTGGGTCTTGAGACGATGCAGAATCCGATTTAATGATCACGTGATCTCCTAATACTTAAATTTTGTGATGGATGTTAACCGTCCATTTGGCTGGAAATATGTGGCCACCAACTTATATTATTTTAGGTTTTCTGTTTTTATTTATTTATTTATTTATAAAATCAGTAAATGACGTGACTGTGGGCCGTACACGGCACGGTTCAGATTACCGGGTTAGAAGTTCAATGAATAAAATCATTTTTCTATTGATGAGTTGGATGAGTGTTTTAATTTTAAATTGTTAATTTCTTTCCATATGATTATGAATTTAAATAAGTAATCAAATTAATAGAAAATTTAATTAAATTAGAACAAACACATTATTTGAAAATGTACTTACGTTTCGACTAAAATCCACCTAACCGAATCCTATAAAAATATAAAAAGAATTATTATACAACCCTAAAATAACCAAACATAAATATTATTCCTTTTTAAAATTAAACATTAAAAAAAGAAAAATATTAAACGCCAAAACCCACATAAACAATTAGTCGAGCATCTCGATTGTAAATTATTATTTTTTGCTATTCCTATAATTTTATTTAAAATGGATAAATAAATAAAGATTACCAACTTTAGATCTTTATAGTACATTTTATTTTTCATAAATGTTTTAAAAATTAGGATTTTAAATGGTTTAACAATATTCGGGTCATTTTTAAATGTTGAAATAATAAAATAATAATATATATATACTCGTTTTAATTTCCCGAAATTATATTAATCGAATAATAAAACAAAGAACAACAAATCTCGAAGGTTAATGGAATCTGTCGTCACATTGGAGTCAAGCAGAACGCCAATTTGTAGTTGTTTGATTTAAAAAAAAGTATTAGGTGCATATAAATATCTTTTTATTTTTATTTTTATTTTCTTTATTTGTTATAAACAAATCACTACAAGAGGCCAAGCGAGAGCTGACGAGTAGGTCCCAATTGCAATAGCCGTATTCCCGCCGTGTCAAAGTCCCAAGGCGCCCTCTCTCTCTGCACTCGCCATTATTGAAAGCCAAGATCGCCCGACGATCCTCTGGCGGCTCAAAACCAAATTTAACGACGCTAGTTCAGAGTTTTCACATTCCTCACTAGGATCTTCATCCTTCGATCTTTGATCTATTCCCGCCTTTCTTCTTTACTCTGTTCATTCGAAGCTGTTCCCTCTACATTTCTCTTACAACACTCTCTTTACAGACAGGGCTCCTCCAGCGTTTGATCCTTTTTCCTGCGTTGTACTTCAATCTCCTTCTCAGAGCTTTGGTTTCCCTCTGATCTAGGCTTTTGAGCGTGCTCCGGTCTCGACGATTGCGTTGGAAAGGATCGGAGATCTTTCTGAGCTTCTTCTGCACTGTGGTCGACTTAACATATTCGGGCAAGCTACTCGGAGATCAGATTTTTCTCTTGATCTGTAGTTGATTTGACAATGGATTCGTTTGGTGTGACCTTGAAGGCCAATACGATGCCATTTAGAGCCAGCAGACAGTGTGGTAGGAAGGTGCAATGCTCCGGGTTCTGGGGAGAGGGTATTGAGAGAAGCGGAAAGTGCAAACAGATACAGATGAATGCTTACTCGCGGAAGAATTCTAATTCTTCTTCCCATAGCAGGGCTAGAAAGCTTACAGCGGGAGTTGCTCATTCTGTTCTCATGTCAGAAGTTAGTGAGGAAACAGCGGTAAGTGGATTTAGTACTTTGATATTCAAAAGTACATGAACTTTTATCGGAACTTTTGACTCCAAATTTTACCCCAGACTTTACAGGCTCCTATATTTGAGACTCCTAGAGCTGATCCGAAAAAGATTGCTTCAATCATACTGGGTGGAGGTGCCGGAACTCGCTTGTTTCCTCTTACCAGCCAGCGCGCCAAACCAGCGGTAACCACCTCTACCAAATTGCTTATATAAGAATAATTTCACAAACTTGGAGAGCGTTTTTCATTGGGGAGATGTATTTAGATGGTTGTAGTAGATACTTGATAATAGAAGCTATTGATCCAACCCAGGAGAAAAATTGGTGCATGAATTTAAGCAAATAATTTTTACTTGCAGGTTCCAATTGGAGGTTGTTATAGATTGATCGACGTGCCCATGAGTAATTGCATTAATAGCGGCATCGAAAAGATATTCGTCCTAACGCAGTTTAATTCGTTTTCTCTAAATCGTCACCTTGCTCGTATTTACAATTTTGGTAATGGAGTGAATTTTGGCGATGGATTCGTGGAGGTATGATGCCTGTACTTCCCATTTTTACAATCTGCCCCTGCTTTGCAATTGTTTTGATTAGATGAACCCGGAAGTTTTCTTATGCTCATTCTCTGGATTAATGTTTGAGAAACAGGTTCTAGCTGCCACTCAAACTTCGGGTGAAACTGGAAAAAAATGGTTCCAAGGAACTGCCGATGCTGTCAGGCAATTTATATGGTTATTTGAGGTGGGTGCCTAAAATCTCCTGAGCATGATTGGAATTTTCAGTCAAATTTTTTTTATGTATAATGAACGTTTTATCCATTGGGTTTCTGCAGGATGCTAAGACCAAAAATGTTGAGCACACTCTAATTTTGTCTGGCGATCACCTTTACCGGATGGACTACATGGATTTTGTGCAGGTATAACGTGAAGCTAACTAGTTTGTACTTGTATTTGTATCGTTGTGCTCATTTTTTCGTGATTCAATGAGGATTTCTGATGACTTCGTACTTGCAGAGACATATTGACACAAATGCAGATATTACAGTTTCATGCATACCCATGGATGTCAGGTAGGCATCTTTTTTCATCGTTATTTCCATGGATAAAGTGTTCTTTAAAAATTTAGATTTTCATTAATGCTTTGTTATTTTGCAGCCGAGCATCAGATTACGGTCTCATGAAAATAGACGACACAGGGCGTATTTTACATTTTGCTGAGAAACCAAAGGGATCTGACCTGGAAGCAATGGTTGGTAACATTGATGCAATTTGTTTGGTTTGTAATTAGCAATATCTTTGTCTGATCTTGTTTTCTATCCATTATATATTGTATTGCAGCAAGTTGACACTACAGTTCTAGGACTTTCAGACCAAGATGCTAGAAAAAATCCTTATATTGCATCAATGGGAGTCTACGTATTCAGAACTGATCTTCTATTAAAGCTTTTGACATGGACTTATCCTTCATGCAACGACTTCGGCTCAGAAATTATTCCATCGGCTGTTAAAGACTACAAAGTTCAAGTGAGATCCCTTTTGAGAAATTTTAATCTTTCATTTTTTCCTTAT
Organism: Cucurbita pepo subsp. pepo; assembly: GCF_002806865.2. NCBI lineage: Eukaryota > Viridiplantae > Streptophyta > Magnoliopsida > Cucurbitales > Cucurbitaceae > Cucurbita > Cucurbita pepo. Next base: position 500,355 of record NC_036643.1, read on the forward strand.
GCTTGAATTCAGAATAGGAAGACTTTCGATGATAATAGAACTAAGTTTCCCAATGCATCCATATTGTTGTAGGCATATCTATTCAATGACTACTGGGAGGACATTGGAACCGTGAAGTCATTTTTTGATGCCAACTTAGCACTAACGGAGCAGGTATGTATCCCATCGATTGTCTCCTTTCTTTTCCTTTGTATGGGACCAAGAATCATCTCCAGCTTTCTTGCTTATTTAGTTATCTGAGTTAAATATTTATATAGAAGATAAGTACCTTAACTGGCCCGTGAATTTTTCAAGCAACGCCCTCCCCCGCATCAGAAACAACACATGATCAAGTGTCATTAAGCTGATGGCTTTAGTGTCTTTCATGCAGCCCCCAAAGTTTGAGTTCTATGATCCGAAGACTCCATTTTATACATCACCTAGATTCTTGCCCCCTTCTAAAGTTGAAAAAAGCAGGGTAAGACATCAAACTCGAGTTTGCTCTCTGCATCATCCGTTTGATTCTTGTATCTTAAACGAAGTTGCTTTTGCAGATTGTAGATGCAATAATATCTCATGGTTGCTTCCTCCGAGAGTGTAGCGTTGAACACTCTATTGTCGGTGTGCGCTCTCGATTGGAGTACGGTGTGGAGCTTAAGGTGAGCCAGGGTTTTCTTTTGAATTTTCCCCTCCCTTTCGGTACTGTAGGAACGTACAAGAAGAATGCAATGGCAGAAGATGGTTATAGATGCTGCAATCTTTTTTTTCCACAGATTAAATTCTTACTATTATTGCAAGAGATTCTGCCATGCTGATATGTAGCATCTTAGCCTGAAAAAAGATAATCAAATTTGGATTTGTTGGTTTTGCGTTCTAGGATACTATGATGATGGGTGCGGACTACTACCAGACTGAATCTGAAATCGCATCTCTGCTTGCCGAAGGAAAGATCCCAATCGGCATTGGAGAGAACACCAAAATCAGGTAATATTCAGCTACCAATACAGAGCAAAAGCTATCTGCAATCTCTTATTAGTTAAATATAACCGTTACTTTATCATCCGACTGTTTACCATAAACATTATTTGTTCATGGGTTTGGTCTGTTTCTAATTTACATTTATCTTTTCCGCAGGAATTGCATAATTGACAAGAATGCCAAGATCGGAAAAAATGTAGTTATTGCTAATACTGATGTAAGTATGATTTTTGTGTTCTTAAGGGATATTTGGTTCACAATTTAACAAGTTCTGTTTCATCCATGTTTGTATTTGTACAAAGAAATAACCAATAAAAGGTTAGGTTTGGTTCTTGGGTTTCATAACCTGGGTGGTTTCATATGTGAAGGTTTATAGAACATGAGTTCATGCAATTCGGTAGGAAGGGGAAAATTAACACTTTCTAAGAATTTGCAAACTCTATCTAAACCACATAAACCCGTGATGTTATTTGGTCATAGTACCTAACTAGTGTGTGGTTGTTAACTTTTCAGGGCGTTCAAGAAGCAGATAGACCAGAAGAAGGGTTTTATATAAGGTCCGGTATCACAGTCACCTTGAAGAATGCGACAATAAAAGATGGAACCATCATTTAAATCCAAAGAGAAAGCTGAGAGTTGAAAGGAAGCAACTGCTCGAGGCTTTCAACCGACAATGCTCGGCAACGAGTAATTGGCGCATGACTTAGCTTCATGTAAAATGTTAGCTTCTTTTCTTATATGTAAAAAGTTGAAAGGCAACACATTCCTGAGTAAGAGAACAGCTTTTTATTTCAATCCATATATTATTAGAGACTACAATATTCAAAGCGATTTAGCATTAGTTTTTGGATGAGCAATCCTTTCTCTGTGAGGGAGTTGTTTATTCTTAGCCCCATTTTTGTTCAATTTCCAGGACTGTGGCTGCCTCCCTTTAAGGCCTCCCCTTGTGTCTTATGTTTCTGAGGTTGGCATGCTTCTTCCTTATTTTGATCATCTTTGCAGACTCCTGAGATATCAAATTAGCAGTGGAGGGGTCCTCACTAAATACCACTTCATACCCATCCCCATAAGAACCCATCCCTTCAAGTAGAAGTTGCCAGAACACTGCACCCGTAGCTGCTCCGCCGCCCTTAGCGGATGAATACACAGCTGAGTAAATAGCATGGTAAAGTCGGTCCCTTTTATCAGCGCCACCGTCCTTTTTAGACTTTCCAAACTCAGCAAAGAGAACTGGCTTGTGGAGAACGTTCTGTGCATCTTGGGTGTGTTCATTGAGCCAAGTGTTCAGGAATGAGAGCTGATCCTCAAAACTTGAACCAGATAACCTTCATCAAATCACCACGTTCATTTCAGCTAATAATGGATTGAAGATCTCAGAAAAGCAGCAAATGGGAGAAGGGTTTTGTTCTTACCATTCGTCAGGATACGAGTGGACTGTGGCAAAGTCGATTTCGGGTATCTGATTGTTTGCAATGAAATCGGTTCCCACTTGGAAGTTAGGATTCCCTTGATACCTTGCTTGGTTATAGAATCCTTCCAAACCAACTTCTAAGAGGTGTTTCCCATCAATTGATTTCAAGTATGCGCCCATTTCTTTAATCCATGCCTGCCCATCATTTCATACATACAACTTTTTTAATTGGGCTATGTCAGCTTAGTAGGTATAATAAATGTATAATCAGGTGCAACTTTTTGCATTTACATAATTTTAATTGTAATGAGACGTCAAATTATAATGAGACGTCGTCTTTGGCCCAAATCAAGATTAAAATTGGTTTGGGAACCAATGAAAATATTTAAGGTCGAAATTAAGATAGAAAAGTATTGAAGAAAGTAAATGTCCATTTCTCGAGATTGAGAATTTCCATTTAAACAATGAGGGAGGGATTTAAGAGAGATTTCTCTCCGTTCGTTAAAGGTTTCTTTCCCTGCCCGTCTCACTTTATATATATATATATTATTTTTAAAGCGATGAAAAAACTAATTGTAAAATTGAAATTTGAATTTTTAAAAATATATTATATTTTTGTTAGCTGTTTTACCTTTTATAATAAAAAATTTTGGTTAAAAAATTCTTTGAAATGAACATAATATTTTTTTTAAAAACAGAGAAACATTTTTTTGTGTCTCCCCCATGAGGAATCTCCCGAATTGTAATAGGAGGTAGACATAGAGACTTAAAAAAAAAAAAAAAAAAGAAACTGTCTTGAAGGCATGCGAGGATGTTGNGGACGGTATTTCCGGAACGATCTGAAAGGCACCTAGGTTCATTCATGAGTTCCCAAGCCATTATAGTTGAATCATCCTTGTAAGCCACTCCAGTTATGGTGTTGATTCTTGTCAAAACGGTCTATATACAATGTGCATTGCTCAAACAAAAGTATCAATATTTATAAACTTACATCCATAGATTCATACACACTTCTTGTTGCATAAATGAGTGATTATGGGTTGTGACGTTACCTTAACATGGTTCTTGTAGAAGCCTTTCACAACAGAGTTAGTGTAGAAATCATCCTCGGATGAAATGGACTGTCCCTGATTTCTGGCCCACTCCACGTACTGTTTTCTCCCTCCCAAATTTGCGAAGTTGTTCACCAAACTCAAGATCAATTTAATCCCATATTTTCTTGCCTCCGCTACCACAAAATCCAACCCCTAACAAAAGCACTAGCCATTTAGCAAAAGAGGAAAAAAAACAAAACAAAATAAAATCAAAGCAATGAAAGGACCTGAAACATCTTCTCATTGTATTGCCCAGGAGAGATCTGCAGAGGGTTACTTCCGCCATCGTTGAAGGCCATCGTTCTTCCAATGGCGAGGCTATGATTGACGGCTTGTTGATAAGCTAAGGACACTTTGGGTCTCAGTGATGGGTCCGAGGCGAAGGACATTAACCAGTAGGCATTGAACCCATTGGCGTAAAATGGGCTTCCATTCAGAATAAGCTGATGCCCTTTGGTCGTCACAAACCCATCATCTGCTTCTGCTCGAAGCACAAGCGGTAGAAGAACAACGAAAACGTAACTCCAAAGCATTATCTCTGTAAAACCAAGTTTGTTGAACTGTAAAACGTAACTCCAAGACTAAGTGTTGCGGATTAACTTCGAACGTCGTTGTTTATTTATTAGTAATTATCATTAATATTGTGGTTGTGTTGTATCCATAAGTGAGAGATCATGTTGGATTCCTTTATGAATTGTCGTTTATGAATATTGGGAAATAAATTAAAAACAAATATTTGTTTTATCCATTAAGAGATTAACCTATTTAATATATTGTTTTTTTTCTTTCCATTTTCCGGTATTATAGTTTTAGATGGGAAATATGGGAGGATTAGGTGTATGAAAATTCAATTTTTTTTATTTTTTTTTATATTGTTAATGGTTAATCAACTACATTGAATTTTTTTTTTTTTTTTTTTTTTTTTTTAATAAGGCTTAATAGTTGAAGTAANGTAAGTTTATTTTAATTATAAAGTAATATGGTAAGTTTTTTTCTTTTGTTTTTTCAAAATAAATATTTTGTAATTAAAAAAACATTGATTTCAGATAAAACACAGCCTCACACGTGGCAAATTGACATTTGTGGCTGGGAGGGATTGTGCTAAAAGAGAATGTGGGAACCAATTAATAGAAAACCTTCTAAACAAATGCCAAAGATGATTTTCTACATAAACCCAATTTTACATAATAGACAATATCTCAATTTTAAAATTTAGAGTCCAATACGATTCTAAAAGGGATAAATTAAGCTCTTTTGGATGGAAAGTAGGTTTAAATGGTAAGTGGGGTTGAGTTAAATCGAGAAATTATTGAAGATTATTGAAAAAAAGTAGTCTCACGTTGACTAATTAAGAAGTATATCCTAAATTTTTAAATAAGAAACACAATATTTGATATGGATTTTTCTAGAAAAATCAAGGGTGTGATCAAGAGAGATTATACTAAAAGTATATAATATCATATCATCTCGGAGGTCCATGATTCCTAATTAATAAACCGAATTAATTTGTATCCAGTAAAAGTTGGCTATTAGATGAGGCAAGCGATGGTTCTTAAAGTGCGGTGACTGGTAATTATGAAACCCTAAATACAACAATGGGCCCAAGAGTTAGAGAACCAGAAAAAAGGCCCATTTAGTTTTTATTTATTTATTTATTTATTTTGAAGTGAAGAATTTAATTTCACAGTGAAAGTGTGAACAAATGGCTTTAAGAAAAAAGAAAAAGGATTTTAAAAGAATTGTGGTAAAACCAAAGTTATATTCTTTTAATTTTATATATCAATAATAAATATTAGTATTGTTACTAACATCCGCCGTGCTCAAAAGTCAAAATTCTTTTTTAGGACTGAGTCGGCATCGCCTGGTTCGTATAGTTATATTGCTCGGACTCTTGGAACAGATTCTGCCGGTATTCCGCCATTCCCACCAAAAGCAATGGCGGCGATTTGCTCTCATTCCACCCTTCGATCAGATAAAAACTCACTTCCTACTCACTTCTACTCCGCTAGGTCTCTTCGCCGATCGGTAAAGTTTTTCGGCGAGCTTTCAGGTTTCTCTGTGGCTTATCCGCGTAGGTTTCCTGCTGGTTTTCCTTCAATTTCTTGCCAGAGCTCTGCGACTTACCCTCCTTCCGTTGTATCGCAAGGTGCATGTCTATTTTCGTTAAGGCTTCGTTGTTTGCGATTTTTTTTTTTCTTCTATAAATTTCATTTCAACTAAGGTGTTTGCATTTCCTGCTTAATTGTTACGGTTGTTGTCTGTGAGTGATGATAATCTGTCACTGTTCTTATGTGGTTCGTGAAGTTTGATAAGTTATAGGTATTATTATCAGACGGTGCATACGCCTCTTTGTGCGGCTGGTATCTGTTTGAATGGTGCTCTGTATAAACGCAATACATAATCAAACCTCTCCTAAACCAATTTATCTCTGCCGCTTGCATCGGCGATGTGCAAGATCGGCTCTCTCAGTGGCTAGAGAACAGATTATAGTGTTTTCTACTTTCAACTTTTCCTTGAGGGATTCAAGTTTTTGAAAATGCATGCTATTCTTTGAATGGACGGTTGTATGCTTTTAATTGTCTGACGTTTGTTCTCTGTTGCATTATTGTTTATCCCAGTGAAAGCCGAGAAGAAGGATTTCCTTCACCTTAGTGATTTTGATAAATCCACCCTGTTGAAGATCTTAGACCGTGCAGTTGAAGTTAAGGCGCGACTAAAATCTGGTGATAGGACATTTCTCCCCTTTAAAGGGAAGACAATGGCTATGATCTTTGCAAAACCATCCATGAGAACCAGAGTCTCATTTGAGACTGGCTTCTTCTTGCTAGGAGGCCATGCTATATATTTAGGGCCCGACACCATCCAAATGGGAAAAAGAGAGGAAACTAGGGATATTGCTCGTGTTTTGTCTCGCTATAATGATGTTATCATGGCCCGAGTTTTTGGTCATCAGGTATCTTGGCCAGTTTATTACCTTCTTAATATCAAGTGACGATATCTGCGATTGGTGTACACAGAAAGTTTTGCTTCGACAAAATCGGTGTTTTGTCACAATTTTAATGAAGCAAAAATAAGGGTGGTTGAGTTTTAGGGCCTATTGGTTTGTCTCTAAATAATTTTACTGTTGGAACAGCTTAGTGATTTCTTATGTTTCATTATTCCGTTGCTATTAGTAATCCAGATGTCTCTCTACGGGTCGTCAAACTACCATTTTGTTGCAGGATATTCTTGATTTAGCTAAATATGCCACCGTGCCTGTAATTAATGGCCTGTCGGATTACAACCATCCTTGTCAAGTAATGGCTGATGCACTCACTATGATTGAACACATTGGCAAGTTAGAAGGAACTAAGGTTTGGGTTTTACTGGTTATGTTTCGTTATCATTGTTATTAAATGTACTTCAATTATATTTTTCAAATGAATTGAGCAGATGATAATGAAAATTTAGGTTGTGTATGTTGGAGATGGAAATAACATGGTGCACTCGTGGTTGTTGTTGGCATCAGTTATACCCTTCCACTTTGTTTGCGCCTGTCCTAAAGGTTTTGAGCCTGATAAGCATACGGTTGACAAGGCCCGGCAAGCTGGAGTTAGCAAGATTGAGATTACCAATGATCCCAAGGAAGCAGTGAAAGGTGCTGACGTTGTGTACTCGGATGTCTGGGCCAGCATGGGACAGAAAGAGGAGGCTGAATATCGACGTCAAGCGTTTCAAGGTTTCCAGGTACTTGTTGGAGCATTTTCTTTCTAATGAATGCACTTCAAGCTAATTACTTTTGTCAATGAAGATGATAATAAAAAAGAAAATTGTTAATAAAGATGGACATGCAATGATGGTCGGAATCGATACTAAATTATCTGGTCTATCTTTTATGCCATTATTTGGGGTGGAATTTGTTTTTTTTTTTTTTTGTTTTTATAAAAAAGATGCTTCTTGTCTGTCCTTTTTCTTTGAGTGTGAATACCGCTTGGCTAATTACCAGCCCACCTTTTCGCCTCTCCTATTGCATCTTTGTTAGCTATAACTTGGATTGACAGTAATACTCGTGGTGATGAAAAACTGTAGTTGGTGCAACATGGCCTGCACAAGTTAATTTCATGAAGACAATTGTGGGTCTGGAAGGGATGTACCATACCCTTTTTCTAGCTGCGTGAAACGTGATTTCATGACAAAATTCCGAAGTGGTGGCTAACGAAAATCTACTCTGAGCTCAGCTTAAATGTTTAGGTTAAATAAAGTTTTAATATCTGAAGTTTGTTGCACAGTAGACTCACTGGCCAAATGTATGCCCTACCCAACTAAACTCAAACCTTCCCTTCAAACACCCCATAGAGGATTACTCCAGATTGTCCACCCTCTACGTTAGTGGACTCGAAATTCTATGAAAAAATCTCCGATGAACTGTAATGGTAGAACAACCGAGGCCAGGGGGACCTTAGGTTTCAAAAATATTTGAGATAATTTCTCGTGTCATGGTTCTTTTTTCCCCTCGTATATGAGGGTATACTGAAATTGTGGTGTTCTCTGTGACATTTTGGGTCCATATACAGAACAATTGTTTGACACGAACGTTGGAGAGCAGCACTCGATGGTTCTTCCATTTTTATTTTTGATATTTTGGTTGCATGTTGTATATAACCTTAACGGAGCTGCAATGACATTCTTTGCATTATCGTGGCAGGTTAATGAAGAGCTCATGAACTTAGCAGGTTCAAAGGCTTACTTCATGCATTGCCTACCAGCCGAAAGAGGCGTAGAGGTAACAGATGAGGTAATTGAGGCTCCCAACTCCATTGTCTTTCCACAAGCTGAGAATCGAATGCACGCACAGAATGCTATAATGCTTCATGTTCTTGGCTTGTGATTGTGTAGCACCCAATACTGGGATATGCCAATTCATATTTCAATAATAGTATGCCAAAGTTGGCCTATGAGTCTGTGCTTTTTTTTGTACTGTCTTCTATTTCTTGCACGCTGCCTGGAACCGACTTTTTGCAGTACGGATTAACTTTCGGAGCTAGAATTTGTCACGAGCCTCGACCTCCTTTCGGCATTTCTTGTTTAGTTGAAACGTTCATGACCCAAGAAAATGTAACTCATATGTTTTATATTATGTCAACATTTTGTTGTGCTAATTTGTAGTCAACTTAGATACTGTTTATATTATGTCAGGATGAACGGAAAGAGTTACTTACGGTAATAGCTTTCTTGACAGCAGCGGTCGTTCTGATAACAGTTAGAGGGACTGGCTGCTACCCACATGGGTCTTTTAGCCCAATTTGTAGGGCCGAGCCCATGACTGTTATAAGGCAGTCCGGACGTTGGACGGGCCCGAAGGCCCAAATTTTGGGGAAGAAAAAACGAATAAATATTTTAATATACGTCTGAAAGAAAATTGAATTGAAAAATATATTTCATGAATTATACTTAGATTCAGGTTATTTTATTTAAAAGTTATGTTTAAATGATGTTTGATTTGTGAGGCGTGACAGGAATATATATTAAATAATTGAAATGGCAATCTAAGGGTGAAAAACGACAAGGGGATGAAGGAAATCTAGAATGGGTGGGCCAAGGAAACTGAAAGTAGAAATAATGGGCCCAGCCCAATTCAAATCATAGACGAAGAAAATGGAAGCTCAAGTTGAAGGTTGCAAAAGGGCAAGAGAACCTGGTTGGGCAAAAACTGTCACAAATAAAAAGTACCACCCGACAAGATAGCGGAAAGCCTGCCCCCACGTTTCGCTACCTTCCCAACAAACTTACCTTCTTTGCTTTTTCTCGCAATTTGCATACTTTACACTGTGATATATATATATATATATATATATATATACACACATATATGTATATTACCTTCAACCATCATTTTAGTTTATGATCTATAAATTTTAATAAATAATAATTTAATTATTATAAATCATTAAAAATATTTTAAATAACAATCCAAAATTTGAAACTTGAAAAAAAAAAAGAAGTTCAATCATTAGCTTAAATTCGGGTATTAGATTATTATTATATCAATATCAAATAATAATTTTCCATTTATATCACAATCTCCAAATTATGAAGACATCATGAATTTGAGGCAATCATACTAAAAAAAATGATGCAATCTATTTCAATTAATACATTTCTTTTAAGAAAAAAAAAAACTATTTCCATTTTTATAGGTTTTGATCCATGACGACATTAGCTGTCTTGATTTTTCTAATTTTTCTTTTTCAAAAAATCCTTATAGCTTTATTTCATTAATCATAATACATAATCTTGATTTAATCAAATCATTTGAATTTAGAATCTAAATAGACCATCATTGATTTGATTATAGTAGGGCTCATTACTTCATTCATTAAGGTCAAGTCATGTATGGCCTTATTTCTACCTGCCTAATTAATGAAAATTTAAGCATCATCATCTAATGATTGTATTTCAATATTACATTAAAAAAAAAAAAAAAATCTAAGCTAATTTTTTTTTATAAAAAATATTTAAATAGTTACTTTTATTAACCCTTCTCGAGAAATCTTCCAAAGAAAATAAGCTCCTCTCCTTTAAAGTCAAGATCTAAAGCTTTTAACATGTATAGAGGCATGCTCTATACAAATTTCTACCTGAAAATTTCTCACGGTTGTATTGACTCAACATAGAAAACAACATAATAACAACCATTCCCTTATCAAATCTTAAATAAAGTACCGTAGGCCAGTAAGGATGAAATCAATCATCAATCGATTGTCCTCTTTGGACTTTCTTTCGAACTTTTTCTCAAAGTTTTAAAACGCGTCTAATAGGAAAAGGTTTTCACACCAATATAGAGGGTGTTTCGCTCTCCTCTCCGACATGCATATAAAGTATGAGTTGAAAAGAGAGATAAAGACCGGGAATAATGTAAAGAGGGGCGAGAAGGAGAGGGTGGCCAGAAATAGGGTTATCCAAATGGGAAGGGAAGGTGGGAGGGAAAAATAATGTCAAATCAAAAAGGAGAGGACACAAGGAAAATGGGCGCTTCCATGTTGGCTGCTCAGGCCTTCCCCATCCCTACTTCCAAATCCAACCAATGCCCCCTTTGCCTTTGCTACTTGCTATTTTGGATGATTCGAGATATCTCAATCGTGTAATATGAATATTATCCTCAAAAACTCCTCCTAGATCTGATTGCATATCTTCTTTATTTTCTTCCTTTCGTTTGGAATTATGTGTTTGTCCAAACCCCCCACACACCACGCAGACACCCACCAAACCCTCCACCTGAAAAATGGCTTCTTTTCCTCAGCCTTCTTTCTAAGTTGTTCACTCCTTTTTTTTCTATATCCTCTTTCATCTCATCTTGGTACTTAGTCATACCAATTCAATTATTACTAACTCCCAAAGATAAATTCTAACTCTAAGTAAAGAAGAGATACATGAATAAATCGAGATCACATTTAAATGAGAGCAATCCTTAAAATGAAATGCATATTTCTTTTCCGCGGCTCATAGAAACTTCATCGTTAGGCGTACTTATGAGATCCCACGTTGGTCGAAGAGAAGAATGAAATATTTTTTATAAGAGCGTGGAAACCTCTCCCTAATAAACGTGTTTTAAAACCGATAGACTGACGACGATGCGTAACGAACTAAAACAGATAATATCTGCTAGCGGTGGTTTTGGGTTGTTACAAATAGTATCAGAGCCAGAAATGAGACAGTGTGCCAGCGAGGATGCCGGGACCCAAAAAGATTGGAGAGGAGAATGAAAAATTCCTTATAAATGGTGTGGAAACCTCTCACTAATAGACATGTTTTAAAATCCGGAGGTATGACCTTGAATGCATGTGAATGAGAATAAAATATAACGAAAGAACTTGTGTTGATCTATGAAAATAGTTTTCGCTCTTAAAAACGAGAAGAACGAGAAGAAGAAGGTAATGTGATATTACATAAACTATTCAATCATAATGGAGCATAGTTGTCAATGGAAGAGGCTAAGTTGTTGGCATAACTTCAAAAAGATATATTTTTTCTGTGATAACAATCCACTATGAATTAATTATGTGAAGTTGATTGTTTTTTTGCTCTTGTGAGGAGGGATTTGACCAACTCTTTCATTTCAATTAAGAGATAATTGGGACTTAGCTGATTAAATGTATTTTAAGGCCATTCTATTATACGTCAATTTTAGCATTAACTAAAATAATATAACTTTCAAAAAATTACGTAACAAATAAATAAAATAATTTAAGTAAACCAAAAAAAAAAAAAAAAAAAAAAAAAAAAANGAGGAGCTCGGGGATTCTGATAAAATCTAGCTGGCTTGCACTGGACGAGCCAGCTCAATCCCAGTGCGATAACAAATGAACATCTGTCAACCACATCATCATTATTAATAATAACGAGTAATAAAATAACAATAATATTAGTACTGTAATCTGACGTGGTTTTCCACATGTATGGTGGTTGAAACCTAGGCAGTGGCCTGCACGTGCAATTGTGACTCCCTCTGCCACACTTCACTCACTTTGTCTCTTTTCTCCCTTACCAATTCACAACTCAACTCTCCTTCATCTTTCCTTTTTTTTTTTTTTTTTACTGTATTTTTAAAATTTTTAATTTTGAAATATATTTATTTTGCTATTTTTTTTTCAAATATATAATTCAAGAATAGAAAATCACTTAAAATATTATTCTTTTCTTATCTCTAGTCCTTCGAGAACTCGAAATACACCATAAATTCAATTCAAATTTTAATTTATATAATTTGAATTAACTTTAAATTTATTTGGATTGGATTGAATTTGAATAAAAATTTATGAATTTATTGTTAACTTTATATTATATATATATATATATATATATATATATATATATATTGCCTTTAACAGTTAAGTATTTTTTAAAGTTTAATACTTTTCATTATGCTTATAAAAGCAACATGCCACAGAGATGCATTTTTTTATTCTTTTAAAAAAGTGGGAAGCTATTTGTTAATCTTTAAAAAATAATTTGAATTTTTCTCAACCAGAACACTATATTAATACTCAATTGCAATATTAAAAAAAATCAATTAAAGTTACCGTCTCTTTGAGATACAATAAAAGAAAAATGTCCACATAATAAACACAATTATTTAAATATCAATAAATAACTCGTTGGCACGTTTTCTTTACGTATATTAAGAACCCTAACGTGAGATGTACCACAACCGCTTAAAGAAGTATGCTATTTAAGATTATTATATTACATACGAACGAGTGTGACACTAATTATTGAACTATGACAACTATAAAATATATTTTACAATAAAGTGGGAGGATATAATTTGTTACATAAGAATAATAAAATAAGGTGATATTGGGACACGTGTGAAGTAGATGTTGGATGTGGAGTGCATAAGTCCACCCGCACGTGGTCCAACAATGGCACCATCCACGGAGATGCAAAAAAAGAGAAGCAGAAATAATGAGAGCCTCGATTCCATCCGTTACCTACCCCTAATCTATATATCTCTCCCCCACTTTTAAAGTGAAATTATACCAATTTAAATTATAAACATTATTAACTTTAAAAATATATAAAATTAAAAAAAAAAAATCAATTGATAAAATAAATGTAACTAAGAAAACTTTAATTTTGTATTTAGGAGAGACATGAGTTGGAATAAATATTAAATTAGATAAATAATTATTAAAGTAAAATTAAAATTTTAAAATTTATTAGACATGGGAAGTGAGAGTGTAGGCAAAAGCTGCTCAATAAGTACTCTACAAACGTGTCCGGCGGAGCTTCGACATCCTTCCCTTTAGCCTGCATTGCACATTTCCCACCATTTTTAATTATAAAAATTGTTCCGAAATCTCGTTTTGGATTCTTCCCCAAAAAAAGAGAATTAAAATCAGATAAAATTGGTAGTATAAAGTTTTATTAGATTGTTAAATTTCTAAAATATTAAACAAATAAAAAAAAATCTAATTTTGATGATTTCAAAAATATGTTTGAGGATAAATTATTATAATAATGAGAGTTCACATGAGGACGGACCATTGCTCTATGCAATTACCCAAGAACGTGCATCGCACTTCCTACAGAGAGACCACCACAACCAAACATGGACCTTATCACAAATGGCCAATAAAAAGCATCCACATCAGCAACTAACATACGGAACACGAACTGTCATTGAGTCACTGGATGAGAATTGAGAAACGGGTTGTTAGAAAAACGTTTATTAAGATGACGATGAAGAATTGAGATTCTCAGGGATGAAAATCGAAGAGCCGTGTTTGTGGCTCTGGCTCTGGCTCTGGCTCTGGCTCTCGCCGTGACGGAGGTTGAGGCGGCGACGGTAGCGGCGGTGGATAACGGTGATGATGGAGGAGGAGACGACCTACTGTTGTGGAATAACAGAGAGTCTTAAAGAATTTTTCTAACTTTTTATCTTTTAGCTTCTCTCTCTCTCTCTCTCTCTTCCTTCAAAGGACGTTTGAAACTTCCGAGACATTGCTGCCTTTTCGAGTTAAAAGGGCAATTCAAGGTGGAAGGAAAAGGCTAGTTGCTATAATTTCTTTAATTCGATCCATCAAAATCCTCCGAGTATTGCAGATTCTCTTGTATATTTGTTTCTCTCGTGGTTTTCTCCACTGCTGTTCTCATTTTTGCGGTATGTGCTTCCTCCTTGTCTTCATCTGTTTGTCTTTTTGTTTCTTCATTGAATGATTGTTCGGTTTCGTCTAAATGCACCGGGAATGTGAGGAACGCGATTGGAATTTTCAGTTTCTACTTTCGCATCGTTTGATTAGTATTTCGGTTTGTTTTACGTGTTGAATCTGTTATTTCAATGAACCGACTCATTTAGGATTGATGATTTGAATGTATGGTGCGTGTTTGTTGCTATTTTCCGTTGAGTTTGTTGAATTGGAGTTTTTAATTTGTGTTTAGTGAATTGAATACTGGTATCACGATGCCTCTGAGAGGCATAGTTCGTGAGCAGAGTGAAATACGAGAAGGCAGTGAGAATTCTTCGAGAAAAGTGAGGGAGGGAGTTCAAATGCGTCATCTCGGGAAGTCGCATATTGTCCCGGAGCAGCCTTCTTCTTCATCTTTTCCGGTTCCGATCGACCAGAGCCGCTGGGCGAGTTTACCTCCGGAGCTTCTTCTAGACATAATTCAACGAGTGGAAGCGAGTGAAACCTCTTGGCCTTCCCGCCGGGATGTTGTTGCCTGTGCTTCAGTTTGCAGGTCATGGCGGATGATTACAAAGGAAGTCGTAAGGACTCCCGAACAGTGTGGGTGGATCACTTTCCCAATTTCTCTGAAGCAGGTATTTTCAATTCATCCTCTGCTATTTTCAAGCCAGTTTTTGAGTTCCTTATCGACCGAGGCTTTAAGTTCTAGTCTCTTCTTCTTCTTTGAATTTGACTTTAACTGATCAGCCGGGACCAAGAGACACTCCGATCCAGTGCTTCATCAAGAGAGAAAGGGCAACGTCAACGTTTCGACTTTATCTCGGGCTAAGCCCTGGTATCTCTCTTTTTTCTTCTTCTATCAATTATGTTGCCTCTCTATGATTGTCCTTTTCAACTAAGATTCTGGATTACTGGTCCTTTTGGTGAAATTCATCTATGGTACAGAATAAAGCTATCTTTCTTTTTCATTGTGAAGCATCGTATCAAAGCGTGTGAAGTTTTAAAATATGCAACAACTTCTCCCTTTTTCTCAATAAAGTGAAAAATTTGAAGAAAGTTCTGTAGCTGAAATCAGTTCTTCATATAATGGTTCAAAGAGACCAATGTTTGTTATCATAGGGAGTCTTTGATTCATTATTTTACACATCTAATCAGATCTTTTTTGTTTCATTTACAGCCCTGTCGGGTAATCTAAGTAAACTCTTGCTTACTGCAAAAAGATTTCGACGAGCCATGAGTACAGAGTTCATTGTATCATTAGTTCCAGACGACTTCTCTCGAGCAAGCAACAATTACATTGGAAAGTTGAGGTAAGCAACAATTACATTCGAGGGGGTTGCTTTGTTTTTCATAAATGAACTGAGAGTTGATGATGGAACAGGTCAAATTTTCTGGGGACCAAGTTTTCAATTTATGACAGTCAGCCTCCACATGACCCAAAACTGCGAACCAGTAGATCAAAGCGAAGAATCCATTTGAAACAGGTTTCTCCAAGTAAAACTCCGACGAACTATACAGTCGCTGCCGTAGCTTACGAGCTGAACGTCCTCCGCACGAGAGGCCCGAGACGAATGAGGTGCACCATGCATTCAATACCTGTTGCAGCCGTGGAGGAGGGTGGCACTGCCCCAACTCCCACGGAGTTTAAAGACTGTATCAATGAGCATCATTCATCGACATCGATTTGCGAAGGTAAGAAGCCGATAATCGAGTCTCCGAAGCCTCAAGAATCAATGTCTCCATTGGTATTGAAGAACAAAGCTCCGAGATGGCACGAACAGCTTCAGTGCTGGTGCCTCAATTTCAAAGGGCGCGTCACGGTAGCCTCAGTGAAAAACTTTCAGCTGGTTGCTGCTGTGGAGACAAGTGAAAATGTGTCTGCAGCTGAACAAGAGCGAGTGATTTTGCAGTTTGGTAAGATTGGGAAGGATATTTTTACGATGGATTATCGGTATCCTCTCTCAGCTTTCCATGCCTTTGCAATTTGCCTTAGTAGCTTTGATACCAAGCCAGCCTGTGAATGAACCATTGCTCAACGCCTTTGCAATTTGCCTTAGTAGCTTTGATACCAAGCCAGCCTGTGAATGAACCATTGCTCAACTTGCTCCAATATTTTCCAGCTGTATATATTATTCTGGAAAGAAGCTTCGTTTAGACATTGTATTCAATAATCAGGCAACAATCTGTGATGAAATTGTGGGTAGTAAATTATGCTCCAAAATCTTTATTATCCAATCCGCCGAATACAGCAGGTTTCAAGCAACACTTCAAATACCCCAATTTTCAAGTTCATATTTTTGACTTGTCTAATATTTTTCCTTGGATCCCAGATTGATTTTTAGAATTTCAGGTGGAGTTGAACAGATTAAAAGAAAAATGATACACAAGACATTATCCTTTAGCTGACCAAAGATACATGGCCAATGGATTTGAATATCGATTGATTCTTTATGATAATTACTGTGGATTCTACATCGGTTGGAGAGGGGTACAAAACATTCCTTATAAGGATGTGGAAACCTTTCTCTAGTGGTGTGGAAACCTTTCTCTAGTGGACGCGTTCTAGTACTTAGATGAGAAGTCTGGAAGGAAAGTCCAAAGAGGACAATATCTACCGGCGGTGGCTTGAGCCATTACAAATAGTATTAGAGCCAAACATCGAGAGGTGTGCCAGCAAGGATGCTGGGTCCCCAAAGGAGATGGATTGTGAGATCCCACATCTTTGTTGGAGCGTCTCCAAGGGAGATGAATTGTGAGATCCCACATATGTTGGAGTGTCTCCAAGGGAGGTGAATTGTGAGATTCCACATCAATTGGAGAAGAAATCCTTAGAGGACGTATTCTAAAACCTTGAGGTGAATCCACCCTTAGAGTACGCATTCTAAAACCTTGAGGTGAATCTTAAAAGGGAAAACTCAAAGAAAATAATATCTACTAGCACTAATGGGTTCTAAAACCTTGATGGGAAGCATGAAAGGGAAAGTCCAAAAAGTAAATATCTACTAGCATTAACACGTTCCAAAGCCTTGAGGAGAAGCCCAAGAATAAAAAGCTCAAAGAGTACAATATTTATTGGGGCGAAAGCCCAAATAGTACCCGCCTGTACATTTGACTACAAGTTTGTACAAATAAAATATGAACAAAGATCCAGAATTTTTGTGAAGAGTAGAATGTATTTAGCATCATAAATTGCCTTAAAAGGATGAGCCTACTCTTTTGCAATGGCGTAGGGTCCTATGGCATCAAGAAACGAACCAGACCTACCGTGGAGGCCAACGAGCTTTATTCCCGTTGGGAACGAAAATTTGGTTCCCTCTTCAACACCAAACGGCCCATGACTTTTTTTATTTGTTTCCAATGTCAGTGATCGGATAACAACGAGTGCAATTCTCCATTTACTTAAGTCACTATAATAGCCACGAATTGAGACGAGATGTTCATCTTGATCAAAAACAACCTGCAATTACACATCACTTAGTTTCAACAGGATTTAATCTTTGAAGTATTGGAAGAACATTGATAAAAGAAGACAGACCCATAATTTCCTACAAGTTACTAAGAATCTCAATCTGATTGAGGCAAACAAATTTAACAACAGGAGATTCATAAGAAGTTTTGAGGGTAACCTCAGATCTTGAACCGCCATCTGTGCCGTGCATTGTCGACCATGTCAACTTCCCATCCTTCTCATACTGAATTTGAATGGAGTAGATCAATTCTTGATGATTAATACCGAATGCTCTGATCTTTGTGAAAACTTTTTCGTTCCAAGCACTTCCACCTCCACCTCCATACGGCCCAATCGTTCTATGAATGCGCCCGCTATCAAATGACCAAATAATTTTCAGTTTCGCAGAATCTAAGTTCAAAAACACTTGGAGTCGTAACATAATTTATACATTCTAACTTAACTAAGAAGTAGACAAGCCTATTAAAAAATTGTGGAGTCATGGACCTCCACAATGGTATAATATTGTCCACTTTGAATATAAGCTCTCATGGCTTTACTTTTGGTTTCTCCAAAAGGCCTAATACCAATGGAGATGTATTCCTTAATCAGCCCAATGTGATGGAGATCCTCAGCCAATTTGAGACTCCCTCCCAACAATTCTCAACAATTCTCAACAATCCTCCCCTCGAACAAAGTATACCATAGAGCCTCCCCTGAGGCCTATGTAGCCCTCAAACAGCCTCCCCTTAATGGAGACTCGACTCCTTCCCTGGAGCCCTCAAACAAAGTACACCCTTTGTTTGACCCTTGAGTCACTTTCGACTACACCTTCGAGACTCACAACTTCTTTATTTGACATTTGATGATTCTATTGACATGGCTAAGTTAAGGGCATGACTTTGATACTATGTTAGAAATCACGAGTCTCCACACTGGTATGATATTGTCCACTTTGAGTATAGGCTCTCATAGCTTTGTTTTTTGTTTTCCCAAAAGGCTTCATACCGAGATGTATTCTTTACTTATAAACCTATGATCAACTCCTTAATTAGCCAACGAGGGACTCCCTCCCAACAATCCACAAAGCCCACAAAGCCAAGTATCGCTCAATGGATAAAAGCTGCTGGTAATACATTTATAAACCCTCTCTTTGTCATAGAATAAAGAACTTGAAACAAACTAACAAACCAAGCACAAGACAGATCACAAAAGAGAGTTAAAAGTGCATCATTGAGCATACTTACTTTTGAATAGTGTGTTGGTGGAGTCCAATTCCACGAGAGGAAAAAGAACGGTTGGTGAAAGCCAGGCTCCCCTGCACTACCTGCCTGTGGTAACACAGCCCAATGGCGTGCACCTTGAACTTGCAATCGGAAATGCATTCATAGGCCAACTCCTCAGCACATGATTCACCACAAGCCACACAATCCTCTTCCTTCGCTTTCATCCCAAGTTTCAGCGTGTGCTTATGAGCTTCATGCTTCTTTAACTTCACGTAAGGAAACATGCCAACAGCACAATCCAAATGTGCAGCAAAACTGCACCTTTGGCAGCTATAGAACCACGGCCCCGGCTCTCTTTCTTCCTCACAGATATCACAGCAATACTCTTCTTCTTCATCCTCAACAAATGTCAGGTCTAAAGGATGTGGATCAAATCTGTATCTTACTCCAAGTGGCAGTGTCGCACATCCTGCATCCAAATGGAAGTTGCAGTCGACACATCGAAACGCCATCTTGTTCTTCACCCCCTCCTTACAACCTTCACATATGTGGTCATCGTTTGAGCGGTCAAGAGATAAGGGGTGTTGGTGACCAGGGTGTTCAAATGGGATCTTGATCAAGGCGCATCGGGTGTCAAATGTGGAGAGACATGTTTTGCAGTGGTAGGCAAAGCCATTGAAATGTTTGAGACAAGCTTTGCATTGGAAGACGAAATTTGGGATTGAGATGAGATTCAGCCTATGTTGGTGGAGGAAGTTCCTTTTCTTTCTAGGAAATTCAAGACATTCTTTGTGGGCAAAGAAACCACACTCCTCGCAGCCGTAAGATGGACCTGAAAGGCGCTTCATACACCCATCACAAACTCTGTCCTGCCTGAGTTGCTCCTCAGTGACAAAGGCTAAACGATGATGATGAATGAAATGTTGAATCTCAGAGCCGGAAACCTCAATCTTGGCGTTTTCATCATCGGAAGAATCAAGATCATCCACAGTGAAGTTAGAGTCAACGCGTTGCTTTCGAGCACAATCCAAATGGACAAAGTACTTGCATTTGTAGCAACCATATGCAGCATATTTGGCCTTTATTTCTTCCCCACAAATCTTACAATCCATCTTGTTGCCTACAAAATCAATCCCATCACGAAAATAGGTGAGGCTAAGATCATGAAGGCGGTGTCCAAATGTCCTCAAAGTTAACGGCAATTCAGCACATTCTTTATGAACCGAAAGATGGCAAATGGTGCAATACCATGAGAATCCATTTCCTTTCTCACCACATGCTCGACAAACAAACTGTATCTGATTCCTAAATTTGGTGAAGGTGTGTTTATGATTGAAAGATTGTAAGCAAGCGACATGTAGGTTGAATTTGCATGGGGAACAGTTATAGATGAACTCTCCGCAGTCATTTTTGCAACTATTACAGATGGTTTGGGTATGGCTAACATCGGCAAGAAGAAATAAAGGGTGTTCGTGAAAATCAGAGTTTAGCATCTCGCGCGGCAGCTCGGCACATTGTTGATGAAAATGGGCGTCACAAATAGAGCAAAAGTAATAAGAAGAACCTGATTTTATAAGCAATCCACAGACAACACAAACAATTTCATTGGTTGCTATGTTTTGTTCTCGCTGAAGGGTTAACGTATGGGGATGGCTGAAATGTCGAAACTCGTTATCGGACGTCTGCCGTACACCGCTGGCTTTGGTGTCGGCGATGGCGCATTTGACGTCAATCTGAAAACCGCAGCTGCGACACAGATAAACATCGCCCGACGGCATTTGCCAACAGGCATTACAGATGTGGTTGTTGGTGGATCGAGAAAGAGGATGTTGGGGGTGGAAGTGGTTGTGGATTTGCGGAGGAAGGTCGATGCAAGATTGATGGATATGGAAGTTACAGGCTGAATCGGAGCAGCTGAACGCCGGCGGATGCAATATTCGACGGCATCTGGTGCAGAAAACCACTTCATCATTCTTCCCCTCTTCGATGAAGAACAAAGGGTGCGGATGGGGATTGTTCAGAAGGTCAAAATCCATAGCGATCTCCTCCTTTTTCTTCCACTGTACATAAACTAAACAAGAGCAAGATCAAAGCTAGTAACCAGAGCTTCCCGACATTAAACAAATTAGTTGCAGAATCGATTGAGATACCGAAAAATTGATGGAAAACTGGGGAACTGAGGATGAAGACAAGAGTGAGATCGGGAGCGAAAGTACGGAGATGTGCGCATCCTTTGCCATGAGAATCTTGATGGTTTTGGGTTAGGAATGTGATGCTGATAATCAGAGTGAAGAAATGTGAAGAATGAGTAATCATGGTGGTAATTTCAAATTTTAGCCCCCAAAAGTGTGGATTTTGGAGAAAAGGACCACTTCGGAAAACAATGTTTTTGGATCCCTTGATTGTCTACAATCTAAGGAAGAAAAAAATTGATGAACAATGTTTTAAGTGGATGGAATGTGGAAGAGTTCGGTTTGAACCCGATCAAGTTTTCGTATGCTTTATCGACTCGGTTTAGTGTGCTTCGGGACTTAAAAATATAATTTCATGAATCTTAGTCGAGTTGTTGAAGAATATACAATCAAATAAACTAAATTATGATTGACCTATACCTCATCGTTTATTTACTCAGAAGGTTCGTAGTTGTGGGATCCCCCACATCGGTTGGGGAGGGGGATGAAACATTCCTTGTAAGCGTGTAGAAACCTCCCCTTAGTAAACGTGTTCTAAAACCGTGAATCTGATGAAGATGCGTAACGGGTCAAAGCAAACAATATTTATTAGAGATGGGCTAAACGATGTGCCAGTAAGGACGCCGGCTACCCAAGAGGGTGGATTTTGAGATCGCACATCGGTTGGAAGGAGAGCAAAGCAGACCCAAAGGATGAATTTTGAGATCCCCTTTGGTTTGGACCCAAATGAGTAAATTTTGAGATCCCAAATCGGTTGGAGAGAAAACAATTCCTTGTAAGTGTGAAAACCTCTTCTAAAGCTGACAATGATACATAACTGACTAAGTTGTGAAACAGTTTTTCGTATCATCTCGTCATGATCTAAGATCATTTTGAGGCCCTACCCAATGAACTTTCAACATTAGTTTTATTTATTATACAAGGATTTAAGGTTTAGAGTAAACCTGATCGACCACCATTGTAGGTTTCATCTTGGAATCTACATCGGCTAGATGCTCAGTTTAGATCAATTACATTCGGCACTTCTTCTACAACGAGTTGGAAAGAAGATGATCGCTCTTCAAACTCAAATTGTTCTCATCATCAACTAGATCATCCTTATGACAACTCTCGTCCAGACCAAAGTATTTTTATCACGTCCATACATTGTGTGTACCCGTATTAGATAAAATAAATTAACAAACAAAAGGAAGTGAAGTGGTTTCCATCAATTGTTGGATGAACAAATAATTTCTTATAAACAATTAAAAGTATAATATATACTTTTTTTTTTTTCCTGAAACCATATAATATACTTTTCTTGTTAGAGAAGAAATCATTGGCACAATCAACAATTTTACATGTAAAAAGAACTAATTTTTAAAAAAAATTATATTTAAATATTTATTTTAATTTATGAATAATGGATAATTAATGTTCCACCAACGTAAATACAATTTATATTAATTTAACTAAAATAAAGTAAATTAACAAATCATAAGCTTAAATTTTCAGACATGTATCGTGTTAGAATTAAAAATAATAATATACACTCGAACGACTTCAAAACTTTGATATTATCCAACATTTTGTAAAGAAATAAGAAAAAGAAAAAGTTATTTTGAAATATAAACATATAATAATATATGTTTGTTAAATAAAGAAGTCAATAAAAAATAATAATAATAATAATTTCAAACCAAACAAAAATACATACAAAATTCCATTTTTTATTTAATAATGACATAATCTACTCGGGAAAGAAAAAACAGAAGAGTTAATTAGCTACATAATCGTGTGGAAACATACAAATACAACATCATGGTGAACAGAAGTAGAAAGAGCGTAGGAGTGACTAGTAGTCTTGAATTGAAAGGGCGAGAAGGCCAATGGCATCGAGATACAAACCAGATCTGCCATGAACGCCGACGATCTTTACCCCAACAGTTGGGAATGAAAACTTGGTTCCATTTTCAACCCCAAATGGCCCATAAGTTCTTTTGTTGGTTTCCAGAGTCAGGGATCGAATCACGGTGGCATCCAATCCCCAGTACTGTAGATCGTCATAGTACCCATGGATTGTCACAAGCTCCTCATCTGGAAAATCTAGAACAACCTGCACTTCCATTTCCATCACAATATTTCTTCTAATTTAGAAACAGCAAGCCAGTAATTAAGAACAAACAAGCCAGTAATTATGAACAAACAAGTCAACAGGAAAAACACACAAGAACTTGCGAGGGATTTGGGCTAACCTCTGACTCGGAACCTCCATCTCCACCATGCTTCTCGGACCAAACCAACTCCCCATTCTCGTCTTCAAATTCCATTTGAATGGAGTCGATCCACTGTCCATGACTAATAACCAATTGCCTGATTCTCCTAAAACCCACCTCCCAAGGCTCTCCACCTTCACCTCCACATTCTCCTAGGCTAAATTTCTCAGCCCCCAGCCCTTTTCTGCATGACACAGACAATTACATATCATAACTCCTCAATGGTATCATCAAAATATAGCTTAAGCTAAGCTAAGCTAAGCGCACATTTGGGTTTGAGTTGTATGTACGGACACCCCAATTGCATCCAGACACGAGCTTGATCTTCCATGAATGCCAACAATCTTTAGCCCTGTAAATGGGAATGAAAATTTGGTTCCATCTTCAATCCCAAATGGCCCGTAAGTTCTTTTATTGGTTTTTAGAGTGAATGATCGAATCACAGTGGCAGCAATTCCCCACTTATGCAAGTCACTGTAGTAGCCATTAACCAAAACAAGATGCTCATCCAACTCCAGAACAACCTGTTTTCCATTCCAGTTATTAACATTTTTGTTTGTAAACATCCACACACGAAGCTATAGCTAGTAAGAAAAACTTGATGAAAGTTTTGGGCTAACCTCTGATCGGAAACCTCCATCCCCACCATGCTTCTTGGACCACATTAACTTTTGATTCTCATCCTCATATTCCATTTGAATGGAGTCGATCCAAAGTCCATGATAAATTACCAGCCGTCTGATTGTTTGAAAAGTCTCCTCCCAAGGATCTCCACCTTTGCCTCCATATTGTCCCAAGTTCAAGTGCTTCGGCTGAGACTCAGGCTGGAGCCCAATTCTACATGTTATGTTAAGATATATTTTAATAATACATTGTATTATTGTTTCATTTAATTATTATATCAAGCAAAAATGTTATGCCCTTCCGATCATATCAAGATATGACAAACATACTTTTGAATTGTTTGGACATGAACTCCAATTGCATTGAGGTACCGAGCAGATTTTCCATGGAACCCAACAATCTTCGATCCAGTTACTGGAAATGAAAATTTGTTCCCTTCTTCAACTCCAAAGGGTCCATAACTTCTAATGTTGGTTTCCAAAGTCAATGATCGAATCACAGTGACGTCGTTTCCCCAATTATGTATGCAGCCATAGTATCCGTAAATTGAAATTAAGTACTCATCCGGATAATCTATAACAACCTACAATCCATTGGTTCAAAGAAGATTTGGAGTTTAAACTGATTCAGGTAATGGTAATTTAATAATCTAGAGCTTTGCTCTGACTGACCTCCGATTTGGAACCTTCGTCTTCACCATGTTTCGGCGACCAAAATGATTCTCCATTCTGATCATACTCAATCTGAATTGAACAGATCCACTCTCTCTCATAAACTACGATCCGTCTGATCGTAGAATAAACTCCGTCGTCCCAAGTGTTAGACGCCGCCGGATTCCAGGAACCTTTGTCTTCCTGCAGTAAGAAAAAGTGGAATCAGAAATTGAGTGCAGCTTCATCATCACCTTCCAAATCAAATTTATACATACCATAAGGCTCTGTAGAATTGTGATGGCAAAGGGCTAAGATCTTGAACGAAAAAGAACATTGTGGATATCAATGGGGATAGTATATAAAATGGCATCTGCCGGCGAATATAATATATAATATTAAGGAGCTGGAAAGGTAGACAAATGAGACTTGTTCCGGGATTGAGGCCTCTGTTCCTATTATATAAGAGTTGACCGGCAAGACACCAAATAAAAAACTCATACACTGCTCAACAGTTCGCCAGAGGATTTTTTTTTTTTTAAGCCCCATGGCAGCTAGAGTCAAATGGACTTGTAAATTACAAAATGTGCATTTAGTCTGTAGCACCTCGGTGCAGAATCCCCATTTAAACCGAAAATGGAGAGGGATTAAAGGATTATATTTTCCATCTCAACCGCACCCCATTATATATAAATGCATAAAATTATTATACATTAAATATATTATATTTATACATATTTCTTATTTCGGTTTGTTGAGAAAATATATTAAAGATTTTTTCTATGGTCCATGTAAAAATAAAAGAAGAATTTTAACATGAGCAGAGACTTCTCCATTCCCACCATTTTCCATGAACATCTCTATGAAATAATTATTTGGCTTCACGCTTTTGCAAATACAATTTTTTTTACATGAATTTATGTTAATTATTTAACGAAAAGACATAATACGGTACAATGTGAAGCTAGAAGTACCGCACGTAGGCCAACGGCCTGAGAAATTGCTCGAGGAGGCTCTGGTTATGACCTACTCTTGAATCGACACTACGTGGAGTCCAATTGCATCAAGATACCATCCAGATCTGCCGTGGAAGCCCACGACCTTCGACCCAACAGTTGGATATGAAAATTTGGAACCATCTTCAACTCCAAATGGCCCATAGGTCTTCTTATTGGTTTCCAGAGTTAAGGATCGAATCACAGTGATTCCAAGTCCCCAACTAAGAAGATCACTGTAGTAGCCATGAATGGATACAAGATGCTCCCCTGGAAATCCCAAAACAACCTGCAATTCCATTTGAACACTATGACTTCACTGAAAGTTTCGGTAAGGATTAGCAAATTATGGAGAGAGGAATGAATAGAAAGGAGGATTTGGGTTAACCTCTGATGGGGATCCTCCATCTCCACCATGCTTCCTAGACCACACTATGTTTCCATTATCATCTTCATATTCAAACTGAATGGAGTCAATCCACAATCCATGACGAACCACAAGCCGTCTCATTGACCGAAACATATCTTCCCAACCATCCCCACCTTCACCACCATATTGTCTCAGCTTAGAGGGCACCTCTTGAATTTCGGGTGCTGGTGAAGCTGCAGGCTCCATCTCAGCCTTCGTTCTGCATAGGACAATAACTTCTTACCATCATACACTAATTTTACTTTGTTGACTATGATATATTTAATATTAAAAAAAAATTCAACCGGAGGATTGTTGGAAGAGGAGTCCGACATCGCTAATTAAGGAGATGATCGTGGGTTTATAAGTAAGGAATANGTAAGAAATACATCTCCATTGGTATGATGCATTTTGGGAAAGCCAAAAGCAAAGCCACTAGAGTTTATGCTCAAAGTGGATCATAGTAATTTCTAACATAATTAACTTCAGTAATGAACCATAATTCAAAATATACTACTAAACTAATTTGTCATATTTGAAAAGAATGAGATTAGAAGGTAGAAAAGAAACAAATCATGGGATCCATTTGAAAAACCACACCCTGCATTATTTTAAGTTTTCTAACTGTATATGATCCCACGTGACCATGTCTGAGAATTTAATTCATTAAAGATCTTATCGTGTTGGAGAGTACTCGCATTATCTATATATATGTGTGGGTGAAAAACGACAAACGACCCATAAATTCTTCTATTAGTTTGAAAAACGACACACACAACAGGATGAAATGATAACGAGCAAAAAAGTAAGCATATTATGTATGTTTATATCATAGAAATAGAAGACGATATTCAGAAAATGAAAAGAATAAAGATGGGCTGCCTACTTTTGAGTTGTTCCTAAGTAGAGTCCGATCGCATCAAGGTACCAACCAGATCTGCCATTGACACCAACGATATTTGTCCCCATAATTGGAAATGAAAATCTGGTTCCATCTTCAGCTCCAAACGGCCCATAAGTTCTTCGATTAGTTGCAAATGTCAGCGATCGAATCACAGTGGCAGGATCTCCCATAGCACGTATGTGGCTGTAGTAGCCATGAATAGAAACAAAATGCTCATCTGGAGATTCTAGCACCACCTAGAAACAAATGCCCAAGTTAGGAATTTCAACAAACAGGTTATGGGCAGAGTAATTCATCAGAGGATTTTGGGGTATAACCTCTGATTTGGAACTTCCATCTCTGTCACCATGCTTCTTGGACCATACCAACTTTCCATTCTTATCCTCATACTCAAATTGAATGGAGTGGATCCATTGTTCATGATTAACTACAAACCGTCTGATCGACCGAAAAACGTACTCCCATGGATGCCCAGCTTTGCCTCCAAAAGGTCCCAGGCTGTAGTTCTTGAGTTGGATTCTGCATAGCAGAATCAAAATGGAATTAATTCATTTCTGTTCATATGTTTGCAGCATACAAGTAGACGATCGTATGTACGTACCTTGGAATTGGCTGTATGTAGAGTCCAATTGCATCGAGGAACCAACCACATCTGCCATGTAAACCAACAATCTTGGCCCCCATAATTGGGAATGAAAATTTGGTTCCCTCTTCCATGCCAAATGGTCCATGAGTTTTTCTATTTGTTTGGAGAGTCAAGGAACGAATCACATCTGCTGCAATTCCCAAATGGCCTATGTAGCCGAAGTAACCACTAATTGAAATTAGATACTCATATGGGTAATCTAACATAACCTGCAATCATCAACGGTTCGAGCAAAATCAACAGAACGAGACAATTATTCAGGCAATGACGATTCAAACTAAGGCTTGGGAGTACCTCAGAAAGGGAACCTTCGTTCCCGCCATGCTTGGAACCCCAAATTGAATGGCCATTCTTATCATACTCAACATGAAGAGAACAGATCCACTGTCCGTGATAAATTAGAAGCCGTCTGATGGTGGAATAGGCCCCATCATCCCAAGGTCCACCACCTTCCTTGCTTCCAAGAATTTCAATCTTCACCGTCGTATCCGGGCAACCCTCTTCGTCTTTCTGCAGCAAGAAAATGGCAAATCATAAATTGTTTGCAATCTTTTCGTCAGCTTAGCTAAAAGTTAATACTTACCATCCTCTGTAGAGTAGCGAGGCACTGCAAAATTCAGGATTGCGAGAAGGAAAAGAAAGAAGAACTTCGAGCGAGAGAGGATTTGGGATTATTGACTTGGATTAGTAATAAATGTCAACGAACACAGTACAGAAGGAGTGCAAAGATGGGTTTGGACGGGACAGAGAAAAGCTAGAGGCCCCACATTACCTACCCATCAAACAAATTTCAATGTTTCTACTTTCCGGGGTTCGATTCCTTTCTTCCTGTTCTTCTTTCTTGGCTAAGAAATGGAAGAATTCCATAGGTCATTACAGAACTATTAATTTAACTAGATAAAAAAAAACTATTAAATGACTTTTAAATAGCGATTAAATTGTTACAAATTAACTTACCGTAACTTTCAAGTCGGAAGCAAGAGCTGCAATTGTGGGAAAGATAATAAAGAATAATGCTGACACAGAGATAAAATTTATCACTTGAGCTTGAAACTTAGTTTTCGTTTGATTATCTGGTCGTGGTAACAGCGCCCAATAGCGTGGACGTTGAACTTGCAGCGGCGACATTCATAGGCCAAGTTACCGGCACAAGGTTTCCCACAGTGCTCACAATCAGAGTAATCCCTCTTCCCCTCTGCCACAAGACTCAACAAATGCTTGTGAGTTTCATATGATCCATACTTGAGCCATGGATACTCCCCAAGGATGCATTCAGGGTGGGCAGCTAAACGGCACGTCTTGCAGTAATAAAAACACACCTTTGGGTTCCTCTCTTCTTCGCATACATCACAGTAATATTCCCCTGTTTTATCTTCCACGGAGAAACTCAGATCCATCAAACCACCATCGAATCGGCATCTTGCTTTCTGTGGAAGAGTTGCGCATCTGTAGTCCAAGGAGAAGTTGTTGCAGCCATCGTCACATTCGAACACCGCCTGGTTGCTCTCGCCACAACCACTACATATTTTATCCTCGTGGTTTTGTGCAAGAGACAGCAAATGCTGGTGGCTCGGATGCTTGAGTTTCCTGGTTTCGATCAGAACACAGCGAATGTCGAGCGTGTATAGACATTCTTCACAGTGGTAGGCATGACCATGGCAGAACTGCAGGCAAGCATGGCACTGGAATGCCACATCTTGGGTAGTGATGAGAGTTAAAGGATGTTTATGGAGCGGGTGCCTCTTTGTAACTGGCAAATCAGCGCAGTCTTTGTGAAGAAAGAAACCACACTTAACACAACTGTAAGAGTATGATGGTTTAGCGACCGCGAAGCGTTGCATACATCTGCGGCATTGTTTATCAATGTCACCCTCTTCTTTGCAGAGGATTAAGTCCTGTTCACAATTTGAATGCAGAATCTCAACCGAACCCACTTCTTCAAACGTTTTCTTTGAAGAATTATTCGATGCTGGCGCTTCATCCCCTAAAAGATTGAGTTTTAGACTGTCCCTTTTAGTCTGTCCCCGCATGTACTTCTTCCCAGCACAATCCAAATGAACGACATAGCTGCATTCGGAGCAGCTGTATGCTGCGAACTGTGGTTCAACCTTCTTTCTGCAGATTTCACAAGCTAACTTACTGTTATCCTCAAAAGGGTGAGAGTATGTGAAAGTGAGAGGACAGTCGTGTCCAACAACCAAGAGAGATGGGGGCAATTCAGCGCAATTCTCATGAGCCAAAAGATGGCAGATGCTACAAAACCATGGAAAACCATGTCCCGGCCAACCACATAGCAGGCATCTGAAGTTAATTATAGTCCGAAATCTGATGAAGTCGTGCTTGTGATGTGAAGATGCTAGACACATTACATGGAGATTGAAATCACACTCAACACAGCTGTAAACGAACCGCGAGCATTGACTTTTGCAGGTATTGCAGAAAGGTTGAAGCGGGGCATGGGGATAAAGGAAGAGTGGGTGATGGTGGCGGTCGGGTTCCAATATCTCTTGCGGCAGCTCGGCGCAGGCTTTGTGAAAGCCGATACTACATTTTGAGCAAAAGTAAGTTGGGCCAGGAACAAGCAACAGTCCACAAATATGGCAAGCAACCAGCTTGCTGGTAGTGATCTGGCTGTGGAGGATCAAGGGATGTGAATGGCTGAAATGTTTGCCTAACAAGTTCAAGCCAGGACGTTTTGTATCAGCGAGAATGCATTTGATGTCAACTATGAATTGGCAATGGGTGCAGATGTAGAAGCAATCGCGTGGCATCTGCCAGCAGCAATGGCAATGGTCGGAATTGGTTTCAGTGAGGGAAAGGGGATGGTGGGGATGGAAGCGGGAGAGGATTTGAGGAGGGAGGTGGATGCAGGATTGATGAATGTAGAATTTGCAGAGGGAGCAAATGAAAGCTGGTGGAAACAGTTCTTTTTTGCAGACACAGCAGAACATGTCTTCTCGGCTGTCTGTTCTTTCTTCAATGAAGCACAGCGGGTGGGGGTGTGGCTTCTCCAAAAGCTGCATCTTCTCCATCTCTGATCCCTCTGCCTTTTGCTCCTCCTCCTCCTCCTCCACGTCCACCCAGCTTTCATACTCAACCTGAAACCAAATGGTTTTGTTCAATTAAAATGGTCGATGTAATAAACACAACAAATTGTTTATTATTTTATTTACAGCCAAGAACATGATCTCTCCACCAATCCTTTTCTTCTCATTTATTACTATTTCTAAAGAAAGGAAAATCAATCAAAGAACTTCTTTCTTTGAAGATCTGATAATGCAGTGGATCAGATCTCAATGTGAATACTAGATTATTTTATATTGAAAAATCCAAAAAATAATAATGAATTACTAGATTGTTCATATTTTCCTTCACATGATAACAGAGTCAACCTTGAGCATGAATTATGCTATTAAATATGGTTAAATTATATATATATATATATATATATATAATTAAGGACTTTATAGTAATTAGGTTCCTACAAATTGATACATGAAGACACAATTGGAAACTTTGAGAAAACCTGATAATTGATGAATGGGTCCATAGATTGACCCATTTGTGTAGTTAAATTGAAGGGAGCCCAAAATGTGAGGAGAAAACCCTGAGGACAGATAGGCTTATCAAGATGCTTTCACGATCGGGTACATCCAACCGCAGTTCTGCCGTCATGTGAGGCCCAGATTATTTCTGCACGAACCATTATCAGGGTACTCCCTCATCCAACCCTGAGGTATATGACATTCTGGTGTGGTATCTCTGTCTTTATTGAAACCGGGCAAAATTTTCTGAGAATCCTAAAAGAGAGCAAACTTGTCACCAAAACTTTTCATAGTTTTCAAACAATCGACCATTTTCAATTTTCATGACCACCCTTTGCTAGTTTGAAATCCAATTACCTTTGTTGTCATTTCTGCTGTCTGTCACTGAATCGTGGGGCAAACCCAATAGTTGCTTTGCATCACTAACACCCACGGTTCATACTCTGGGTTAAGCTGAAGAAGTTGTTTAAGTTCAACTTGAAGCCATCATTAAGGCCTTGGTTTGCGCATCTGTCAGGCTTATCTGAGCATGCCTTGAATTTGAAGCCATCTCTCCAGCATACCTCGAGAGTGCCCCTTGGCATTGCCTTGCGCTTCACATACAGCTCTAATGTTGAGGATTTCCTCTGTTACTCGCATTGGATTGATTACAAAGAATTTTCCAGAAAATAGAAATCATACGCAGTAAGCCAGCCAAAGTGAATGTTACTCATAAACACAATAATAGAACAAGAAGGTATCCCCTAACTGCGATGATGACGATTGAGATAATCATCACCAATAACTAGTGTATAACTAAGTTATACAGATAGTACCCCGAAGCAGCTGGATTTTGCCATCAACGTTTAGCGACTTCAATATTTTTCTGGAACCACAGCATTTGCTGCAACTCTGATATAAGAGACCCATGACTTTAGCCTAACTGGTGGGAATGAAAATTCGGTTCCTAAGTCAATACTAAATTGTCAACAAATTCCTCGTTTCCCTTCGAAGGCATTGATCAAATACATTGCAGCAATTTAGATTTCATCCAAGTTTCTGTAGAACCTAACAACCATATTTAAAAGACTGCTATTTTGGAATCTAGATTCTCTGTAGGGCTTGTACAGAGATTTAGTTATTGCACAGAATTTTCGGAATATATTTAGTCGCCAAAGGCTTCTTTTTCCTTCGAAGGCATTGATCGAATAACAATGGCCACACGTCAAAATTCATCCAACTCGCTTAGAACCTAACTACATATTTAGGAGACTGTTATTTTGGGATCTACATTCCCTATGGAGCTGTACGGAGATGATTTTCCAAAATTCTCGGGCTGAACACAAACCCCATAGAAATTTTCTGAAAGAAAAGTTAAGTATGTTACAGAACGTTGTGTGCTGATCCTTGCAGCATAATCCACTGAATAGAAATAAAAACTTTATTTATTACAAGACTACCATTCCAACATCAAAAGAAAGAACCAACAGAAAGTTCCACACATTCAGGCTTCTTCTAAAAGCAACCAACAGTTGGTAAGATCTCCAGATTCAATTCGAGTGGTAGGCTGCCTAAGATCTTCGGCTTTTCAACCATGCTGTTCAAAATAGGATATAGCTGCAACCCTCCAAACCGGATTCAACAAGACCAACTTCGTAAAATACAGGGAGGCATGGATGCTAATTTCCAACGCACAACCAGGAACCTCAAAACTCAAAGATGATTTTACTAATAAACGCAAACGATGAATTTGAGTCGCGAAATTCACAAATGGTACTCAGGTAGTATGGTTCTCAAATTCACAAATCCATCGATATAGTGAGTTTTGATGCATAAAATCAAACATGAAACATCACTCATAATTTAATTTTTTTTAAAGTTCAACAATAAGTGGGAGTGGGATCCAAACTTTCAAATATTTTAGTTTTTTTCAATTTTATTAACTTTTATTTTGATTCTCAGACTTTTAAACTTTAACTAAAATTTTATAGAAAACTGAAGAACTTTAACTAAAATTTTAAAACTGAAAGATCAAAATGATAATGAATATGAATTCGAAGAATAAAATCAGAATTTAAAATTTTTGGAGATCGTAATAAAAGAAAGGATAGATGTTTAGGCACTAAAACATATTTAAATTTGTGCCAGTATGCGCACAGAAAGATGGATCTTTTGCATCAAAGCACTTGTCATGTCCATGAAACTGTAGCTAAAGTCATTTTGTAGTAGTTGAGTATCTATTTTCGAGAGAGAAGGAATAATCATACTGGAGATGGAATATGTATGGTATATTATAGCATGCAGCTGAATAAGAAAAATAAAGAAAGAACCAACCATAAATAGGAAAGGTATGTTTCACTAGCTTTTTTTACACGTTCAAAGGTGGGTTGAAACTTTTGTCATGGGCGCATCTATGTGTCAAGAGATAGGCTAAGAATTGGATCTAATCCTCCACCAGGCTGTAAATTCTCGAGAAAATTCTACTTGCTGATGATATTTAAATGAAAAAAAAAGAGAGACTTTTTGAAGGATTTCACTACAGCCAGTCCCCTCGACACTCTTTCTAGCGTCTGCTCAACAAAACGAATCATATCTTTTAGCCTTAAATATATATTCGTCAACTTGCACCGATCCCACTACACAAACACTCCACCTCCAGTATATAAGGAGCAAAGGAAAATCATGCTCTTACCATCCCCACCTTCTTCCTCCCCTGCTTACTCAGACATACTTTTCCCCAAGCTTCTCTGTCATATCCCAACTTTTCAGTGCCAGCCTAACTGAAAGTAATGGCATCAAGCTCTGTCACGTCGGCGGCACGTGGGTATTACTCATCCTGGACAAAAAAAGAAAACAAGAAATTTGAGGAGGCATTAGCCTACTATGACCAGGACACACCAGACCGTTTTGAGAAGGTAGCGAGGGCTGTTGGTGGTGGTAAAACAGCTGAGGAAGCAAGAAGACTCTATGAGCTACTCGTGCGAGATGTCAAGAAAATAGAAGCTGGTCAAGTCCAAATACCCCTCTACAAGAACGTCGGTTGTAATGGCAGAGGGTATGCTGACCAGAAGAGGTAATATCCTACTTGCTGATATTTCCTCTCCGAAATCATTCCAAGCCTGAAGCCTATCCTCAGTAATCTTCTCCTTTCTACTGGTACATTAGAATAAATGTCCTAAACAAGAAACTTGTGTCCTACAATTCCTGGAGAAATATATTGAGACGATTCTATAACCGGCCCGTTGTTAAAAATCGTTTGATGTGTAGTAAAATGTTCACGAAGTCGGTTAGCTACGAAGCTTATTCATGCGTGATAAAATCCAAGACCGCTTGAGGAGAAATGTATTCGCCGACGACTAACTTTTCAATTCAACAATCTATATAACCACGCACTTAAAACTTCAATATCCTTTGAAGTAGATCAAGCAAAGAATCTGAAAATTACCTCAAATCCAAGTTAAAAAGGGAGACGTGGTTTGAAATACTAATACCGTGGGCAGTATGATTAGGAACGAGTACGTTAATGGTCCATGAGTAGCCCTGCCTGTACGGGATATTGGAAATCTTAAGGCAGAATTTATCGTAAATAACGATCCAGAATAGACTTTGAAGGTTCACAACTTATCCACGTATCCCTCAAATGCAACGCTTCTTTTTCTAGTGGCTGCCACTTGACTAAAATGGCGGGCACTCTCCTGGGTCCAATGCAGATCTATCTTGTGAGTCTGTGACTGCGTAATTTTCTAACATTTTTCCATTATCCATTCGTATATTCAACTTTCTACGCAACCCACATGATATCCAATCTCAAATGCACATGATCTCATAATCTGGAATCCATGATTATCATCTCTAGCGCTCCCATCTTACCCTTAATTTAAAAGCAGTAAAATAAGAACACAGTAGAGTCAAATAGTCGGGATCAGTTCAATAAAAAAAAAGTAACTAGTATATTAAGGATCCCACGTTGGAAAGATGATCAGGTATTGCAATCTTTATAAGTTACATGGACTACTATTCTCATTACCGTTTGGTTTCGAGATGGAACCTTGTATTTATCTAATATGGTATTAGAGTTCATGAAGCCGACAGAGGTATTCGGTTAAAAAAAAATTGGATTCTAACTCAATATCTTTATAAAATACATGGGATTCCTCTTGTTGCCAATTAGTTTGAGATGAAACTCATTTTTATCTAATAGACGCCCTCACCAAGCTCCTTGCCAGGTGAGAACACATAACAAAAGGGGCATTTGTTCAACAAAATCAGAAGAAAAAAAAAGGCACATCAAAAAAGAATCGCCTAATATCAGCCCTCAATTAGACCGCGCAGAGTACCAACTCAACAGTAGAGCAGATATAAAATGTATAATGCGATAGACAAAAGAACATGAAGGAATCAGAGATGGGCGATTCATCTATTAGATGAAGTGTTACTGAATACTGACCTTTGCAACGCTGTGGTAACAGTAGGAATTACAAGATAGAGATAGCTGATTCGATTTCATAATGAGTTGAACATTCGATCTGAATTAAGAACCGCGCGAACAAAGACTTGGAAAGATGTTCCCGGAGAGAGCAATCACATAAGTTTCCCGGTTAAGGGAGATATTGAAATTTGAGTCCGCCTTTTGAGAAATAAATAACGCGGGAATGTCCGTAAAATGGGATCTGGGTACGGACTCCGCAACGATCCAAATAATCTGATTATTGTTTTTTCTTTTTAAATATATATATATTATTAACCGTTGGACATAAATTAAAAAAAAAAAAAAGAAAAAAACTAAATTAACAAAAATATTTTTTAATTTACAATTTATCTTTAAAATACCTTTAAACTAAAAATAAAATCACCGGTTAACACTGATTTCACAAATGACTTTCAATAATACTCTTTTAACTATTGGTAAGAATTGGTAAGAATTTTCGTGTATATATTGATGGTAAAAATATTTTATTTTTTTGTTATAAAAGTAAATGGTAAAATCTTTTATTTTTTATTATAAAGATAAATGGTATTAATGTTACTTTTAAATTTTCATATGTTTTTTAAATATAGTACCCATTGTAATATGCATCTCATAAAAATTGTTTATAATTATGTGTATTGACTAAATCTGAACATACTTCAATAACTTCTAACATATTCCATCAATCACATTGAATTGAATTGAAAAGGAAAGAAAAAGAAAGAAAAATTAATCATATGTAGGTTATTAAATATGTAACCAATTAATAAATGGTGCAAATAAAATTCAGAAAAAATAGATTAAAAGCAAGAGTGCATTCAATTCGCTTGGTTACATTGAGAAACTTCAAACCAATGTAATTTCTTTCATTCAACTTTGATTGGTTCCAAAGTTCATTTCAACAAGTAGTCGGCCCAAATCTTGTCACTTTCAGATATTCAAAGCCATTTGATTC
The DNA here is from genome assembly GCF_002806865.2 of Cucurbita pepo subsp. pepo. NCBI lineage: Eukaryota > Viridiplantae > Streptophyta > Magnoliopsida > Cucurbitales > Cucurbitaceae > Cucurbita > Cucurbita pepo. Next base: position 536,780 of record NC_036643.1, read on the forward strand.
GAAGTGACAAGTTTACAAACCCAACTGCAGCGTTTCTCCAGCTAAAATCATCAGAATCCATGCTTCATAGTCCCTATAAATCAAGTTCTCAAAGGTAAATTCTACGATGCTACCCCTTACTAAAAACACCAGCCGTATTTTCAAAGGTAAAAAAGATGAATGAGGCTACTGAGCAATAATGCATTTTCTCCCATGTTGAATAGATGAGGCAAGATGAGATAGGATTACAAGTCCGAATAGCAAACGTCACAGCCAGCCATCGACTATCCGCATAAATGATTATTTTCTATGTACAAACTAAGATAAATGTTTCAGAAAAATTGAAGTAGAGAAAAGGGTAAAAGATGGATCATAAAGTCATTACAGATTGTTGTGTCGTTGAATATGCGCAAGTGAACAAGCGGGTTTCTCGAAGTCGAACTCGTGCTAAATCACATTGAAAGCACAGACATTCAAGAGGAACATTCTATCAATATCCCTTGCCACATGATACATGTTGACGGCCTTAAAAGTGACATCAACCTACCTAGAGAAGGAAACTAGCACATGTCATTTCATTATTTAATATTGAAGTCTAGAGTATCCAACCTCGAGGAGCCAAATATTCATTGCTGAGTCTTCTACTCCCACATAATTGGCATACTTATCATTCAGTGGATGAACTGATTGGGCTATCTGCAAAGATGTACTCTTTTCGATCCGAGTCACTGCCCCCAAGCACAGGCCCTAAACATAAATAACATTATCCACATGAGCAACACGAATCACATGAAGAGTAGCAAATAAAGGAATTGAACGATACACCAATTAAAGAACGGAGAAAAGTTTGTTACTGTTTCCCAATGATCCAAAACATAGGAAAAGAGACGAGAGAGCAATCATTCAAGAACCAACGGCCAAGACAGAACAGATGCCTAAGATGATCCTGGGGCAGCAACAATAAGTTTTTGTCAAGTGTTCCACAGTTTGTTCTCTCTTTATTCCAGAAAAGGGGCCTATCTTGCTGCCTCATCGTTTTCAATTATTAAAAAAAAAAAGAGCATTAACAAGCAAGATTTGTGTTCATGACCATAAACCTTAGCGATACAAATTAAATTTTCTGGATCCAACAGAGAAATTGCATGGCTTCTCCAAACCTCAACTATAGAATCAACATAAGTGGTAAGTGTTTTTCAAAGAGCGGCACACTAAAAAACAGTACTCTCTTCTAGGACTTCTGCAAAGCGTGCAGATAAAAAAAAACGATGGCTTTTTTGGGAGCACTCAAATACAAAAATGCAAATAACTTTTTGATAAATGGAAAATATAGGTTTACAACTAATAGGATAATGAGAAGTTTAAGAAATTAGAACTTTTATAAAAGAATCTGGTGAAAAACGAACTTTTTAAGAACACTTCTGAATCTCTTCCTAAAAAATTAGAAATAAAATAAAAAATAAAAAAATAAAAAAATAAAATAAAAAAAGGTTCTTCAAGCACAGAGACGGGGCCTCAAGTGTGCTTCATAGGAGCACCTCACCTTTGTCTTTTCTAAAAAGCGCACCTAGGAGAGCTTTTTTGCGCTTTTCAAATCACTGATAGTGGTAAGCTATGGCTTCATAAAAAATTGAATATAAAATCGAAATCTGAGAGTTCTAGACTTCTAGTATTAGCAAATCAAAACAAGGACAAATTCCAAACACGTGTCTGTCAATCTATCAAGTTCAGACTACAAACTTTCAAGACTTCCAAGAAAAAGAAACAAAAACGGCATAAGGGGGAGAAAAACAGTATGCATTCACCACGTGAAAGCACCAAAGAAGAGGAGAAGAAGAGGAGGAGGAGGATATGAATAATCGATGCCCCTTAAGAGTGATCCTCACTTCCATATTCATCTTCCACATTCCTTGACCACTCCAAGAAGATCAATGATCCAAGTACACCCAAGGTATACTCAAGTTACCATCTTAAACTTCGAACATGATATACCTTTCTAATATTCTGAAGAACTACTTTTCACTACAGATGACTGACTTGAATAAATATTCCACAAATGCAGAAATCTGCTCCTATATTATCAAATTTTGCATGTGGCTTTGTTTCAATGATATTGGCCTATGCTATGTTCCCCTACCATAAGAAGCCTGCAAAAACCGAAGACAAAAATAATGTGGCTAACAAGCATGGATGGTGCTCATTTTCACCAAGCATCTAAACAATAAAGGGAACAAGTATTTAATATAGCCCATAGGTTGTGGCTTTGTATATTTCATTATATCGATGAAACTTTCTGCTTATTTCAAAAGTAAAAGGATTGCAAGAAAAATTAATATCTGAGAAAACAATGCAGATAATTGGAAGCACGCTATAGAGTTACAAGAGTACAGACAAGAAAAAGAAGCATACAGATCCCAGAAAAAAGGTCGAAATATACCACGCAAAGCTTACTTTCATATATCACAAGAAACATGCAAATAAGTATCGTCAATTTAGATATTCAGACATCTTTCGTTAGAAGCTAGATGCAATTAAAAGAAGAAAAAAAAAACTTCTCTAAACACCATGTATAAGTATGGTATGCCGCATTTGATAAATAATGGATGCAAGAAACACAATTTGGGACTGCAAATAAGGGAAACTCCAACACAAAAAAGAAAAACTATTTTAGTTTCTACATCGATAGAGGAAGATGAGATTTTTCAACTTAAACTACATGCAATACGTGGAAAAATATAAACAAGAGAAGATAACAAAGCCATAAAGGTTTTACCCAAGATTGAGAATGCTATTAAGTGGGTCAAGAAGCTGCGGCTGCTGTTGATGCTGGTGCTCCGGCTGGTGCTCTTGTTGCTGCAGTTGTAAACTAGCACCAGCAGCTATTGCTGCTGCGCTTGAAGAAGCCCCCTTCGCCTCAGCAAACCTCCACATATACCACGACCCAACCGATCGATACGGCCTCCACTTCTCGCATAAGTGATCCATCTGCGATGGTCGAGGCAACTCTTCAAGATTGTAGAGAAGTTGAACACCTTTGCGAACATTAAGATCATTGATAGGAAGCACGTCTGGTCTGTGCAGCGAGAAAATCATGAACATATGAACAGACCAAGACCCAATTCCATTGACCATTGTAAGCATCGTGAAAAGCGATTTATCATCCATATTTACAATTGCGGGGTCTGAAAGAATCCCATTTTGATACTTCCTCGCAAGATCATGAAGGTAACTAGATTTACGACCCGAAATTCCAATTTGCCTGAGCTGTTGAGGGCTCAAGGCAAGTACAGTTTCAGGAAGAACGCCAGCCTCGCCGCCACAGAGAGCGATGAAACGAGTGTAGATTGAGGTGCCAGCTTTGTAAGCCAGCTGCTGATAAAGGATACTTCTAGTAAGGGCAAGGAATGGGGTTTGAAAACTGTCGAAGGTAGGACGTTGATGAAGGTCGATCAAAGGTGCAAGGAGCGGATCGGCATTCCGGAGATGCCGAAGCGCGACTTCCACCTCGCCTTCACAGGAAAGTGATCGGGCAAGCATTACCGGGGCAGACGCGAATGCGGCGCGTTGTTGGGCCGTCTTGCTCTTGTTAGATTTGCTGGTGGCTATAGGTTTCGGCCCATCCGGAATGGCAACAACCTGAGAGGAATTTGGATCCGATTCATCAGGCGAGAGCTTCCGGATCTTCCGCGGACGCAAGGGCATTTTGGATGGCGGAGAAGAGGTTTGCGATGGCGCATTCATCACCTCGCTTAATGCCACAGTAGCTTGGGCGATAGTGGTTGTGGAGTTGGAGGATTCATGAAACGTGTTCTGAGCCTGCGATTGCGCTTGAGATTGGCTTTGGGTCTGAGTCTGAACCTGCACTTGCGTGTGCTCTCCCATATGTAAAGGGTTCAATCTGCGCTATCTCCTTTCACCCAGACAAGTCAGTTGGAAGAAAACACTGTACAAAACCAAGATCAGCGGCGGTGGAGAATCGGAAGAAGGGCAAAACTCGATGCCCCAAGTGAAAGAACAAGAAGTGGATTATTGAGGCTAACAGAAAGAAATTGAAAAGTAAATGTGAAATTGAACAGATTAGGGATTTTAAATTAGGTTAAAGAATAGACAAGTGGATTGTGAATGGTATAACCAGCGACTGAGGAGAATGAAATCCCGGTGACGTTCTTCTTTCAGTCTCTTTCTCTTCTCTATCTCTGCCTCTGCCCGCTCGCTCCTCAGTTCTCTAACCCAACTGGCTTTCGATTTCCCCTCCAGACTGGGAAATCAACTCTCCGCTTCTTCACGCTCCTCTGTTGGCGTGTGACGTACAGTCGGCCCATGGGCTCAGGTTTCTTGGGCTGGCCCGTATTTAAAGAAGAAGAAGCCTGGATCGCGTTATTGGGCCCCAATCGAGTAAATGGGACCTTTGTTGGCGCGTGACGTACAGTCGGCCCATGAGTTCGGGTTTCTTGGGCTGGCCCATATTTAAAGAAGAAGAAGGCTGGATCACGTTATTGGGCCCCAATCGAGTCAATGGGACCTTTGTTGGCGCGTAACGTACAGTCGGCCCATGGGCTCGGATTTCATGGGCTGTCCCGTAGTTAAAGAAGAAGAAGCCTGGATCGCGTTATTGGGCCCCCAGTCGAGTCAATGGAACACTTAACCGAGAAAACTGCGGGACGTCCCACCATGGTGGAAGTATATAAATTTAGCCGACAACGAGAGACTGATCTCTCCCGCCCTCTCTCATCTCTGTTCTGTCATTCATTTTCCTGTACCAACGAGAAATAACGTGCGTTTCTTTCATTGGCAATTAACAGATTGGCGTGCGTTTCTTTCTTTGCCAATCAGGCAAACAGATTGGCATTTGATTAGGGAACCTATTTTTATTCCAATCTCTTGTTCTTATTGGTAATCGGAAAGTGACGTAATAGATCGTTGTTGATTTCGGAACAGAGCGGGAAGAGATGAGTTTCAGGGACGAGAATGAGGAAGGGAGGGATCTCAGGAAGCCCTTCCTGCACACCGGAAGTTGGTATCGTATGGGATCGAGGCAATCGAGTATGATGGGCTCATCGCAGGCCATTCGTGATAGCTCTGTTTCAGTTCTTGCCTGCGTATTGATAGTCGCCCTTGGTCCAATCCAGTTTGGTTTTACCGTAATCATCATTTCTCGATCTTCTATATTTTATTTTATCGTGCCAAAAAATATATATATATATATAGGAGAGAATTTTCTGGTTGAGAATTGATTGAGTTAATCTGATTATTCTGGTGTTTGATTTGATCTGTTGCCAAGACCGCGTTTCTGATCTCACAGCTACTGGCGGATTAAATTTTAATATAATTTTGCATCACTTGGTGTAGTGTGGATATTCATCTCCCACCCAATCTTCGATAATGAAGGATCTACGGCTCACAGTCCCGGAGGTGAGGATTCATAATGCATTCCTTTCTTTTTCCAACACCATTCGAACATCATCACATTGGCTTTTTAATATCTGATTTTTGGTTCAGTACTCTATATTCGGTTCTTTATCCAATGTTGGCGCTATGGTTGGCGCCATATCCAGTGGTCAGATAGCCGAATACATTGGTCGAAAAGGAGTAAGTTTCCTTCATGAATCATTTTCCATTTAGCTCACTATATCTTGTTTTAGTTTCTATTGGTTTCCATGATTCATTTGTCTTGCTTTATTTCAGTCTTTGATGATTGCAGCCATTCCAAATATTATAGGTTGGCTTGCTATATCATTTGCAAAAGTAAGTTGGTTGATCATCCTGATGTATTACTTATAAATGGATTTAGAGTAAACGGCAATACAATAAGTCTCAATTCTCACTCTTCCTACTAACTTAATGCTTTGTAGGATTCTTCCTTCCTCTACATGGGGAGGTTGTTGGAAGGTTTTGGTGTGGGAATAATCTCATATACGGTTAGACATTGAGTATCTATTTTGTTAAAATTTTACCTCTTACAGAATCTTGAGATTACAACATTTTTGTATGATTGTAGGTACCCGTTTATATTGCTGAGATAGCTCCTCAAAACTTGAGAGGGGGCCTTGGTTCAGTTAACCAGGTTGGTTAGAACTATTGATTTCTTTTGATTTCACCATTATTTTCTGATGTGATCATGCTTTTCCAAGTTAATACTGTGGTTTCTTGTTGCTAGCTCTCTGTCACCATTGGAATAATGCTCGCTTATGTTCTTGGACTTTTCGTGCCGTGGCGACTGCTTGCAGTTCTGGGTAATTCTCTTGAGAGACATGCTTCTATTGGTAAATGGGATAAATGTGCACCTAAGATGTAAGATCTCACATCGGTTATAGAGGGAAACGAAACATTTCTTATAAGGGTGTGGAAACATTTCATATCTACAGGGAGTGGACTTCAGCTGTTGCGTAACAATTCCAGGCCTTCCTTGGCAACTGATTATGAAATGCATTCTAAAGCTTATTGGCTTAGTTATGATAAAGATTCCTTTCTAAGAATTCTTGTGTTTCACAGGAATTTTGCCTTGTACAATTCTGATACCTGGATTGTTTTTTATCCCAGAATCTCCTCGGTGGCTGGTGAGTTTCTCAAATCGATTTCGTTGTGATTTTTTTAGGCTTACATCACCCTGTTTATGCGTTTTTTTATCAAACTGAGTCCAGGCGAAAATGGGTATGACGGAAGAATTTGAAACATCCTTGCAAGTTCTTCGTGGATTTGATGCTGATATCTCTATTGAAGTGAATGAAATCAAGGTAAATCAGCATAATTTGCGAGTTAGTTATTAATTATTGTCCTCATTCCTCAAAAACTCTATGCAAGACAGACATGAATAGTTTGTCCAATCCTCTCATCTCTCTTTGATGATGCATACGGTGCAGAGGTCCGTAGCATCCACAGGCAAAAGAACAACAATCCGGTTTGCAGACCTCAAGCGGAGAAGATACTGGCTTCCTTTGATGGTATAGCTACTCTACCATTGACTGCAAGTTTTCTTTCAGTTTTCCAACTTGACAGGCTAATTGATCTTTGCTATCATCCAAATTGCAGATTGGTATTGGGTTACTAATGTTGCAGCAGCTTACTGGAATTAATGCAGTTTTGTTCTATTCAAGTACCATATTTGCAGCTGCTGGTAAGGAAGAAATTCGTTTAGTACTCCGTGGTCGTTGTCGTCGTCGTTTATTTAAGCAGTGTGGAAGAGATCATTTGTTCTTTAATCTTGCTGCTTTAAACCCTAAACCTGAATCACATTAATTTCTAACACTTCATTGATATGTAGTATTCAATTTATATTTGTATGAAACAGGCGTTAAATCAAGTAATGCTGCCACATGTGGGATCGGAGCAGTCCAGGTTCAGCTTTAAGGATTGCCTGATACAAATGATTATATCCATGCATTGTTGCCAATTTGGCATTGACATGGAATTTCTTGCCTTTTTAGGTTATTGCCACTGCAATGACGACATGGTTGGTTGACAGAGCAGGCCGTCGAATTCTTCTTATCGTAAGTTTTTTTTTTTTTTTTTTTTTCTTAATGTAGTTCTCAAGTTATTATTTGTGAAGTCCAAGTCGGTTGAACGAACATTCTTTACAAGAGTGTGAAAACCTCTCCCTAACACACATGTTTACCTTTAGGGGAAACCTGGAAGAGAAAAACTAAAGAAGACAATATCTGCTAACGGTGGGCTTGAGCTACTACATTATGGATGGTAAATGGAAATTGATTTTTTTTTTTTCTTTTTTGTTCAGGTGTCCACTGCTGGAATGACGTTTAGCCTTTTAGTTGTTTCCATAGTCTTCTTTTTGAAGGTAAGAGTTCTTGAGGGGCTGTATTTTATAATTTTGAGATTGTTGATTACCTTCTCTAACACGTCTTCCCTCTGATGTAAAATCAGGATCATACCCCCGAGACGTCCAATTTATATGGTATTCTGAGCATTCTATCAGTTGTTGGAGTTGTGGTATGTTTATTTCTAAGCAGCACTAAATACAATTTGATTTCTGAAGTAATTTTCCCATAGAAATGTTCATCTGCCTATTTCTTTTCTTCAGGCCTTGGTGGCTTTCTTCTCTCTGGGTCTTGGGGCTATTCCATGGGTTATAATGTCTGAGGTATCATCACTTCCATCCATGTAAAATTGCAAGTAATGTAGGCTTATATGCTGCCTGCTTCTTTCTTTCGACCCGTATGAAATTTGATAATCATAGTGAGTAGAGTGCAAATCGAACTGTTGCTTGTGTCCTAGTCTAAGAAAGAACAACTTTTACCTGTATTTGGTTGCGAACATTCTGATTTGCATAGCTGGTCGGAATTATGCTTCTAGTTGTCTAAGGGAAAAAAAAAACTGCTGCAGATTCTTCCCATTAATATCAAGGGTCTCGCTGGAAGCATAGCAACGCTAGCTAACTGGTTCATTGCTTGGTTGGTCACAATGACTGCAAACTTGCTCTTGGAATGGAGCAATGGAGGTTTGCTCCCTCTCTCTATGTCTCTCTCAATGTTTGAATCGCATTATACATCCAAATTTCATGTCGTTGCTGCTGCGCTATTGGTTGCAGGAACGTTCGCCATCTACATGTTGGTGAGTGCTTTCACATTGACATTCATTATACTCTGGGTCCCCGAAACCAAAGGAAGAACACTGGAAGAAATTCAGTTCTCCTTCAGATAAGAGGGTTGTTTTTTCTGTTTCTCTTGGTACCCGCCTGTTGGAAAGAAAGCCTATTTATGCAGCTCTAACTTTTATGTATTTTCCCCTCTATATATAAAAATGGCAGTTGCCTTATATCATCTTCATCGATGTTTATAATTATTTATATAAGGCTAATCACGACTCATCGTAGAGGATCGAAAGATAGAATTGAAGGTGGAGGACTAAAAATTGCGTAAAGGAAAAATTCAATTCAACTAATGTGTTCCATTCATGACTGCTTCTTTTTGCCACAAGTGCAACGTGTGTACACTTTTAATGGCATTATATCACATATTACTTGTACGACCAATTAGCTTTTGTGTGTGGAAATGAACGTCCCTACAACCAGAATAACAATGCTAATACAAATAAAAGCTGATTGTTACCCAAGTCCAACGGATGCCAGAATAATTTATTCAAAATAAGTTAAGGGTCAAATGCGATATTGTCCATAGCACCTAAATGGCTTCCTTCAAGAGTTTCTCAGTCAGAGCCTTGGGAAGGCCCATCACACTATCTGTCGTCCCGACCTGCAGAGATCCAAAGCCCGAAGGTATCTACAAGAAATCAAGAACGATAGGCATAGTTGTGGATTGTCCCAACCGATTTGTTGGCCATATGTAAAACTCTATCTCCTCAGTTAAAAAGTCTTAATCTTCAGGATTTATAGACCGAGGAAACTTGCGTGCAACACACGTTTACCCATGTGATAAAAAAAAACTTATGTTGTAAAAACAAAATTTAAAAACTAAAATTCATGTTTAAAAAGTAAAATGGATAAGGAAAGGAAAAGGAAAATGATGGGAAAAGGAAAGGAAGAAGGGAAGCTAACCACTTTTTTCACATAGGGTAAAATCAAAGGATGCTCGATAATCAGCCCTCCGGCAACATTGAGCACATTCCCCTCCTCGACCTGAAATGTATAGAAAAAAGGAAAAACAAGATGACAAAAGATGCAACATTTCCTTTTCCTAAAGAAAACACAACCAACAACCAGTGAAAGTGAAATCTCTACCAGCTTGTCGATGACTTCATCAGGTATTTCGTGGAAGAAGATCTGTAAGAGCACTCGTCAATATCAGATAGCATAAGAAAACAAAAAAACATGAGATATTGTAAAACAGAACCAAAATCTTCTAGAAGTCATCTACCAGTTGCTAGGAATTAGAAAATATTGGATAAGCAGAACAGGAAGCTCCTTCCCTCGATGCAAAATAACAGTATCTAGCATCTATTTGGCTGGTCCCACAGCAGAGCACATACCATGACAAGTTGTTTGATTGAAGAAGTTTATAGTAGGTCTATGAAAGTAGGATATCATTCCATTTGTTTTGTTGAATCAATTAGAAGGTAACAGTCTCCATAACGCGAGTGTCTTTTCATTAAAATACTATCATCAATAAAAGAACATGTATATCTATACCTCTACACGATCCCATTCTCCTTTCCTAAATCCTGTTTTAAGATTTGTAACAAATACAGATCCAAGTGTCGCTGCATGCCCTCCTGAATAATCTGCAAAATAATTTTTAATCGAACCAAAACATTCAAGAAATAGTAAAAACATAGAAATGCAGTACTATTAGTATTACGTGAACAAACCTTTCATAAATTGTCGTGCTTCCTCCTTGCCGGCTGGTTTTTCTCTGATGACACCTTCATAGATCACCACCTCCACATCAATTACCAATAGAAGTAAGAAAGTATGTTAAGAGGAACTTTGCAAACAGAACAAGAAAGGGTCGAAATGGCACAAGTTATCACGATAAGACCATTTCTGTTTTGAGGATACAATATGCAACGGGTCTAAGAATACATATATAACAAGAGAACTGTTCCATAAACTTCTATCTCAAGGTGAATGAGTACAACAGGGGCACAATATGTGGCGGGAGGTCTTTCACATGGGATTGACCATATATTTAATCTGGTTATTGGTTAAGGGAACAGACTGAGGAAAGACCATTAAGCATCAACTTGCCATTATCGGCTGCATGATTGAAGAAAGAAAGAAAGAATGTCAGATATGAAAATCATACTAATCAACTTTTTATTATTATCTCTAAAAAAAAGTTTTTGAGATGCAAATAATAAAAACATTAGAAATGTCTACAGTTCTGATGTCAATTTTGAAAATACGAAGACAATTCAACATGACAATTTAGAAGGCAACAAAACTCTTATTATCTTTACTGAGTCAAGTAGATAAAGGCGTGCAATGAACATCGCACAAAAAAATTATCTATATGGTTCAAGTTGAAAATTAAGAAAACATTATAAAAATATATACAAAAACGGACGGATGTCAAAGGACTTGATATAATAAAAAATTATCTGTATGGCTGTGTGTCCGTAAAGTCATTGATGGAGAGTGTTCCTAAGATGGTTTCTGCCTGACAATAAATATCCATCATCTAAGAAATAAGCCAAAGCCACCTACTACCACAACCAAACCCCGTACTAAAATTGTGAAAGATGGTGGAAGAACCTTTGACATGAAACAGTCAAGTCAGCTAAGACTTCAAAGAGCAACGAAAAATTGCACACTAGAAAAGATTAACTCCAAGCCACCATGCATCATATTGTTTAACAGAGAGAATGACTAACACTAACATAGGAAAACATACTGTGTCAGCAGCAATCAAAATTGTGGGATCTGCTTCTTCTTCACGTCTATGATTCTTTTGTAAGTTGGATATGATGGCCTCAGCCTGAGATGAATCTCATACCTAATTAATACAAGATGCTTGCACAAAAATAATCACATGCTAATTTACGTTATAGATGGAGATTTCAAAAGGTTATAGATAGAGATTTTAAAAGGGAAACGAAAAAAACATAAATAGATGCAAAAGAGATGAACGTGACCACATTTTTCCTGGCTCATTAGAATTTGGAATCCACGAACTTAGCTTGAAGAGTTAGACAAATCTTGCGTTTACATAATTTATTCGTTCTTCACCGTCGAAGCACAATATCCAAAGTATGCAAATCACTGTATCCACTCTAGGATGGTTTTAGAAATATTATGTAGCTAATAGAAGCTTCTAAATCCTAGCCTGTCATGATAGCATGGAACCAAAGACAATCATAAATCCAAGATTATCTTTTGGCGACAGTGCTCATATAGCACAAGCGATTAACAAAAGGGAACCAATAACATACGCATTAATATTCCAGTTGCAGAATATGGTGGAGCACAAATGAATCACAAGATGATACCTAACCTTTGCCTCTGCAAGAGCCACAACCAACTCTTCCGGCTTTTCTTTGCGTATGGCTTTCTCATCAATATCTGCAGACTTCATTATGAGAGAGAGAGAAAAGGTAAACATTCTGAGAAGAGAAAGTTGTCAGGTCATGTAAGTACATGTAGGTAGACAATACCATAATGGTGAATTCATAACCCATCTCAGATAATATTTTCCTACGCGCCACTGAAGATGATCCCAAAATTATCTGCCAAACAGCACATTCGTTAAGAGCGTTTTTTTTAAAGTTGATATGATTCTCAAAGTTGTTTAAAGACTGTAATGCTAAGGTTATATTTAAAAATGGAGTAAAATTTTAATCAACATATTGATATTTTTATTGACCAAAAAATTAGACATCGCGGAAAAACATTTTTTTCTCCAAAATCCGATGGAGACCTCAATGAAATGTGGAAAAGATCATCAATAAGTAGTGGAAATTAACAATAATATGAATATAAGTACTATCGACGATTAAGTGCTAAATAATTGTTATTACTACGAACAGTTCTTAAAAACTTTTAGGAACTCTGTGATATTTATAAAAATATCCGCAACATTTCCAATCCGATAGATCGGCACTGACAATTGACATTCACAATACTCAAATAAAAACTTCCTTCAGTCTGGATTATGCAATTGCAACATTCTTTTGTCTTCAACAATTGTAATCGGTATCTAGATAAATACTAAGCAAACGACTATCTGCATTTTCTACTAAACGCATTGGTCGACCATTGCAAGCCTCAGTAGTGTTCCACAGTTTTTCATAGTGGAAGTCATTGCAAATTTCAAAATCAAAACAAAACAAGACAAGAAAACTAAGCTCAACATGGAGCACTAGAAAATAATCAAATATCTACAAGCAACAAACGTAATTTCTTCTGAAAGGTAGTAAATATCTGCTATATATCAGTGTCCGCAATCGACATATCGATTCCATTAAAGAGACTCGAAGAATCTTGTCAAATGCACAGCCGTAAAAACGAACAAACCATTTGAAAAAGAGTTCCTTGACCTTAACGCGCAACCGTGCTAGCAGGAAATAGTGAAAAACAGTCCGTACCTTAAACGAAGATGAATTAGCTTCCATGACTCCCCGCTTCGCCAATCAGTTGAAAGTTGAAACTCGCAACTGACGAATAGCGTAATCCCTCCACTACCTTCTATCGGCGGGACGAGACTTTATATTCCACTCTTTCGGGTCTCTAAACTTGAACCAATTCGTTTGGGCTTTTATTAGATGGGCTTCAATACAAAATGGGCTTTTCCCAATCTCGGCCCAAATTCAATTTCACGTGCTTTAAAATACTTTTAATTTTAAATTATACAAATAGGTTCAATTAAACTAACGATTTTTTAAGCTCAAAATAACAATAATAGATTACATTGGTTTTTGGATAATTAAAAATTAACTTTAAAATATCTATTTGTTCAATTAACTTAATAAATAATTTATAATAATAACTCTTATTAATAGAGTATTTATTCATTATATAACAAATTGGGACTACAGATATAAAACTAGGAATTACAATAAAGATGGGTGACGAAAACTAGCTACATTTAGCCTTCATATTTCAATGCAAGCGTAGGCTCCTCATCCTGCATTTATCACAAGAAATTCTTGTTTTATATATATATATATATATTAATTTATTTTTATAATATATTAGAATATAAATAAATTTTATAATCTTCCTTAATTACCGTTATTCGTCGTCAACAAAGCGAAATCCTCGGCCTGCGGGTCCGGGTTTTCTGTAATTAGGGAAAGGAACTTGGCCGGTCTCGATCCGGTTGACATCTTCAACGAGCCTGTCGTAGTGGCGTTTCACTTCCTCCGCCGTCTTCGAGCCGACGGCTTTGGCGAGGATGTGCCACCGCCCCGGCGTGTTTTTGTCGTAGATGGCTAAAGCATTCTCGAACGCTTTGTTCTGCTGCGCCGTCCAATTCGAACCAGACCCCATCGCCATATCTATTAATTTCAGATCAGTGCTTGGTGATTTGGCGGCCAATTCTGACGTATAAATACTAGAAAAACATGGACCCAATGTGGGCCAATGGGTCCAAGTGGGTTCGACCTTGCTTACCTTTTACCTGTTGCTTTCCACCGGAAACACGGTCAGATACTCAGATTCTTTAGAAGAAAAAAAATAAATAATTAATTAATTTTTAATATTAACTTATAGAGAAAATATTAAAAGTTTATGACCATTAGTTATAATTTTATGTCCTGCAAATGTGGGAACTGCCAGTTGTCCATTACGGAGCAGTCAAATTTGGTATGAACTTGGGGCTCCGTGCCTTCTGCTTGCTGTATTCTGGACCTCTGGTTTAATTAAGCAACACAATTTAGCCGTTGGGTTTATCGGCTCCGTACACTGTACAGTCAGACTCCAGTCACCGTGACTCTGCCTCGCTTCCCACGTTGCTCCACGTTGGCCGGACTCCTCTCCGCGCCATTTGGTCCAACACCATCTTCAAATTTTAAGTTTAAATCATTAAAAAAATTAATATGAAATATTTTCATAAACTCAATCATTTTAATAAAATAAAGTTTTAAACAAAAATAAATTTAACTAATATGCTTCCCTCGTCAAGAGAGGTTTCATTTCTCTACCTTATTGCTACGACACCGCTCAGTGTCTAGCTCTAATACCATTTGTAACCGTTCAAGTCCACCGCTAACTGATATTGTCATCTTTAAATTCTCCTTTACGGAGAGATTTTTACACACTAGTAAAAAATGTTTTGTTCTCCTCTCTCACTGATGTGGTACACATCACGGTAACATTGTTAAACATATTTAAAACTTTGAAATCGTCATCTTATTCAACGACTGAATAAATATCGGGGTTGCTTTTTTGTGGTTGAGTGGGTATATTGTGACAAATGAAGATGAGATGAGAATAACAAAAGAAACGAAGGAGTCAATCTTGTGGCATTTGCGTCATAGAAAAAACATAAGGAACATATGCCATTTTGGATGGATATTAATTAGGAAGATAATGTTATCCTAATCTATGCAATTTGCTACCTAAGTGGGTGGGTATATGCGTGAATACACCATTTTCAGGAGTATTTTGGTTCCTTCCACGGGGAAAACAAATCTTATTTCTTTTCTTAGATGACCCAAAAGATTTTAAGCCATTAAATTAGTGCAAGTTTAATTATTCCATTCCTTCCCAACATGTTTTATCGTCCAAAAAGGTGAGTCTTAAATTTTTTATGTCCACTTGAGGAAATTCCAAATATATAATTAATATTTGGTGACATAACAAATTGTTTAAATATTCCATTGATATTATATGGTGTGGTATCTTATCCGGCATAATGTGTTGCAAATTAAATATAAATATAAGATATAGAATTTTAAATTTTAAATTTTAAGTTACATACTTATATTGGTAGTTCTGATACAGTATATTGTGGGGTTTGTATTTATAGTCAAAATATAATAATTGAGAACCATCTAAATGAGATGCAATTTAAATCATTTTAGTGGTAATATCTTCATTTTTTCAACGTTATTTTATTTGCATGAGATCCACTCTGAACGAGGGGAGAATTCCTCATTTAGACTGGGAATGAAGGAGTGGAGAACATTTTTTCACCGTCATATAAATGGGGTTAGGGACGATATTATATTCCTTGTTTTTGTCTTCACTCAAATTCCCACTCAAGTAAATATGATTATATTTTAAAAGAATCTATAATATTTAAATTTTGAACAATATAGAATATTTTAATTATTAAATACTATATTATAATATTAAATTTTTAATTTTTAATAAATAAGTTGGTATAATGTTATATAAATATATGTGTTTTGATTTATTAAGATTATTATTATTTTTAATGAATGAATGAATCCCTTGTGCTTCAACAAAATTCCTTGTTCAGAATCCTCATCGCCAACGTCCAATCTTGAAACAAGAATCTATATCTCTGCTCATCGCCTTTTTTCCGTCACTTTCAATACCGATTTCCGGTGCAAGTTGGGACAGCCAATGGCGGGGCCGCCGCCTGTGTCCGTGCTTGATTCCGATGCGGCCGAATAATCACGGACTTTTTGGCCGACAGATTCAGTTTCAGATCACATCCACCTTTGTTCTGACGCCGTTAGTTACTCTAATCTTCCTTCTTCTATTCACTTTCTTTCGCCGCTCAGGTTCAATGGCTTCCCTGTGATGGATTTGACTGCAATTTGACGAAGAGCCGTCACCCGTCGTTTCATATATGAATGTGAAATGCGAATCTTTATCGTTTATCGCAAACCAAACGTGATTCTGATTCAACTTGTCTAATTATGACAAAATTTGAAGCTTTCATATTTTTAGCAATAAATTTGTTTTTTTTTTATTATGTAGAATAAATCAATAAAATTATGGCCAATGAATTTACTTTTGAAAAAAATTCGATACCCCACTAACTAGTTATTTGACTAAACATTTGTTTTACTTGTGAGAAAATAGTCAAGAAGGAATAATATAAGGTGAAATTGGAAGTTTAATTTGTTAAATATTACATTTGTATCATATAGCCTCTTAATTTGCAAATAAAAAATAAAAGTCCTCCAAACCTTAATTCTATATTAAAATTTTCAATTTCATATTTAACAATAGATAAAAATAAATAAATAAAACTAAAACAAATATTTAATCAAACAACAAATAAAATAAAAAAAGTAAGAGCTTATTCCGTACTCGCATCATCATTGAGAGGATAAATTGGGCCGGGCTTCAATTTACATCAAGCCCAACAATTATGGTAACAAATGTCCCCGCACAGGCCCAGAGTGGTAATTTAAATAATTATTAAATAAATGTGGAACTAACATTAATTACAGATATTAATAAAAACAAAATATAAATTTTGAGAATATTTATATAATTGAGTCCACATGAATTATAAAATTAACAAATGTAAAAAAAAAAAAAAAAAAAAAAAAAAAAAAAAAAAAAAAAAAAAAAAAAAAAANAAAAAAAATCAAGCAATTTTCTCTTCGAAGGTAGACTATGGATTGAGATATTCCCCTTTTCTTTTATTTTTTTAAATAATTATATTATTTCTATTATCTTTGAATATTATTATTATTTGCTTTTTCTTTTTGATAAAAATGTTGGGCTCCATTTCAACAAAGATATAACGTCCAACCCTAAAAGGGCCAAACGACGAAGTTGCTTTGTAGCAACCTGTTAAGGAGAAAAAAGTAAATTTAGATGCTTTTTGAATACAATGATTCAACGTTGACGTCCACGTCGATGTCTTTGTGGATAAAAATAAAAATTAGGTATTGCTCACATGTCACTTAGACTCTGCATGGAATCGAATGATCAAGTCAATTGTGCTTTTTATTTTTTCGTTTGATTGGGTGCGACAATTGCGGACCACCTGAATACTATGTATACATATTTAATATATTTCATTAATTTAAATATCAAAGTTGTATATTAATTTCTACCCAACCGTTAAGTTTTCATTTCAATTATTTTTAAAAAGATTATTCATTCATATCAATTATCATAGTATGAAAATTTTCATTTCAATTTTCATTTCAATTATCTTTAAATTATATATTATTTCATTTAAACTTCAAACAAAACAAACAAAAATAGGTTGAAATTTTTTATTTTAATTTTTTATATTATCGTAGTATTAGAAATCAGCTGCAGACATGTATTATTGTAAGAGTAGGCCATGTTGGACACACATGATGATTGAGACAATTACAACAAGACAATACGTTACACGTAGGAATGTCGACTCGCTTGACTCCAAGTTGTAGGTGGTAGGGGAATTGACTGAGCGTGAGCTAATCGAGTCATTTCAATTTTCACACAGCTAACCCACAAAAAAAAAAAAAAAAAAAACATTTTAATCTTAGAAAATAGTGTCTATTTGATTAAAAAGACATTTTAACCTTCATCATTAATGTCCCTCCAATTATAGCAATTTTTTATTATAAAAAGTTTGTTAGTCAACTAACATTAATGTCTTCAATGTAATTAATTGGATAAACCCTACCAATAATTTAAACAGTTATTCTTCAGAAAAAAAGAAAACATTTAATACACGTTATAATTATAATTTTAAATTCACTCTTAAATATTTTTAATTTAATTTATTTAATCCTTAAATCAATTTAATTATTTGTGGAGATTTAGATCAATGATTGAGCCATATTATAGTATATGTGAAAGAGATTATGATTAATATGGTAAACGTAATTAAAGATTATGTATAATCCAGGGGGCTATTTTGATATAAAATTAAAATAACAGCTGTTTTCTCCCTCGTCTATTATACAAAAACAAAAAGAATAATGAAGAATTGTCAGTTCTTGAAGAGTTTGCGTATTAATTTGATATTTCCATGAATAATTTCTGACGCAACAAAAGTAAATTACAGTTGGTAAATGCTATGAAGATGATCCAATGGTGTCCAAAGTCTGTTTGGATTCTTCCTTCGCTGAGTTTCTTTCCGTCCACTTCTGGAAAAGGGGAAATCAAATAAAGTTTAAAGGTGAGGTTTGAATTGATTGGAGCTTCTTCAATTGTTTAACAATGGCTTTCTGGCCATCTTTATTAGAGTTACTGTGTGCTCAGTCTGTTGCGAAGAGATAATGAATCCTTTTTCTTTATGACTCTGAAAAATCTTTTCCAGAAAGTTTTTGGGGGTGAAGATCACATAATCAGCTGAAATCAACTACCTGTTCTTTAATCTCAAAGCTATATTGATAATCGGAGCCTGTGCTTCCTCTTTCTCTCTCTCTCTCCGTCTGTGTGCGTGTGTTTATTGGGCAAGATTTACGAGTAGAGTTGTGAATCTGAATAGAATACACCTAGCGGAAGTGAAGTATATTATTGTTGCATTATTATCTGTAGGTGACTCTGGGATGGCATTTATGGCGGTTCAGAATAAGAGGTAGAATCATCGCTCGTGATTAGCGGTGAGATTTAATTGAGCGTTAAATTGGCGAACTCTGTTGATTTGAGGTTTTACTGGAAGTTGCTCAACTTTGATCTCTTGTGGTGGTTGTGGCTCGTTGAAGACGATGGAGTTGCAAATGTAACTTCAAAATCCACGGTCAGTTTTGTTTGTTTCCACATTATCAGGCGGCGATGGAAGTTCAAGCTCACCGGCGGTATCTGCTAGTTGTAGCTTTGTTGTTGTTATTAATTCAGTGCGGTTTAGGTCAGGGGGAATCGTTGAACTCCAGTATGGAGTGGACGGCGTTACTCGATCTCCGATCATCGTTAGGGCTAAGAGGCAAAGATTGGCCAATAAAAGCCAATCCCTGTTCCGCTTGGATGGGAATTAAGTGCAAAGCCGGTCGAGTTGTTGGGATCACTGTGTCAGGTCTGCGGCGAACTCAGAGTGGGCAGCTCAGCCCTCGTTTCGCCGTCGATGCGCTCGCTAATTTTACCTCCTTGGTTTCGTTCAATGCGTCTGGTTTTTTGCTTCCTGGCTCCATTCCGGACTGGTTTGGTCAGTCGCTCGTTGCTCTCCAAGTGCTTGATCTGCGCTCTTCTTCGATCGTTGGCCCAATACCTACCTCTATTGGCGATTTAAGTAAGCTCACTGATCTTTATTTATCTGGTAATAGTCTTACTGGTTCTATGCCTTCGGCAATAGGACAGTTATCTCAGCTATCTGTTCTTGATCTCTCGAGAAATTTGCTTACTGGCTCAATACCTCCCATTCTTTCATCTCTTCACAATCTTATACGCCTTGAACTTGCCTCGAATTTTTTAAGTGGACCTATCCCACCCAGTTTAGGCACTCTTACTAAACTGCAATTGTTGGATCTTTCGGACAATAGTTTAACGTCCTCTGTACCAAGTGAATTAGGTAACCTTTCAGAACTACTGCTGCTTGATCTCGGCAAGAATTCACTGACCGGTGCACTACCTGTGAATTTGAGGGGGCTAAGGAATTTGGAAAAGATGTATATTGGAGACAATGGCTTGGAGGGCCCTTTGCCAGATGATTTGTTTCGAAGCCTTTCTCAGTTGGAAATTTTGGTTTTGAGAGGTAATAAACTTGATGGTCGTCTGCATCATGGCTTGCTATCTCACCCCAAATTGAGGTTTTTTGACGCATCCAACAACAACTTTACGGGTAGCTTGCCAAGTTTTGTTCCAAACAGTATGGCTGCGTTCAACTTTTCAAATAATTTTCTGTATGGTCATCTAAATCTACCGCTGGAATTGCATGGATCAATCGATTTATCTGGGAACTATTTCCAGGGTGTTGTACTCAACAAGAGTCATAATGCTATCCTCAGTGGAAACTGCCTGGATATGGAGCCAGATCAAAGAGATTTCGAGGCTTGTAGCCTCTTCTACTCTGAGAGAACCTTAACTTTTGAAGGTTTTGGAAAGGGAAATTCAGACAAACTAGACCTTCGTCATGATGAAAACAATCGCTTGAAGTTCATAATGGTGGGACTATTTGGTGGATTGGGCTTTGTTGTTATGTTTGTGATTATCCTCGTAGTTCTCTTGAAATTTTCTGGTGAAGGGAAAGTAAATAAAAGAGGAAAAGCAAATGTAGGCCCTGTCCCAGATGGACACGGCCCTTCACTTCCAAAGGATCCAGTCTACTTTGCTGGTCTGGGAGATTCATTTACTTATGAGCAGTTGCTCCACGGTACTGGGAATTTCTGCAAAGACAATCTTATAAAACAGGGTCACTCTGGAGATCTTTACAAGGGGTTCCTGGAGGGTGGCCTTCCTGTAGTGATTAAAAAGGTAAATATGCAGTATTTGAAGAATGAAAGGTACTCTGTGGAACTAGACTTTTTCAGCAAAGTGTCGCATATGAGGTTCGTTCCATTCTTGGGGCACTGCTTTGAGCGCGAGGATGAGAAGCTTTTGGTGTACAAGTGTATGCCAAATGGGGACTTGGGTAATTGCTTGCAGAGTGTTTCCAGTTCAGAAGATGACAATGTTCAGTCCCTGGATTGGATTATCAGATTGAAAATAGCAATAGGAGCTGCCGAGGCCCTGTCTTACCTGCATCATGAATGTAGCCCTCCTCTCGTCCACAGGTATCAATCAACAAGTTTTCTTTTTGGTGTCATAATATTCAAATTTTAAGTGGAGGCATCTGCTTGTAAAATATCAGCTTCTTATTAGACATTTTGGCCAATTATCTCAAGAGCGTCACCTTTAAAAATAGTACAAAAGGTGCTTTTCATTTAAGAGAAGCACTATACGTGTTAGATCCCACGTCGGTTAGAGAGGAGAACAAAAACACTTCTTATAAGGGTGTGAAAATCCTTCTCTAGCATACGCATTTTTAAAACCTTAAGAGGAAGCTCGAAAGGGAAAGTCTAAAGTCCAAAAAGGACAATATTTGCTAGTAATAGATTCGGGCTATTACAAGTATTGACTTTGCTTTTCTTAAATGCTGAAGAGATATTCAAGCAAGCAGTATCCTCCTTGATGACAAATTCGAAGTGCGTCTTGGAAGCTTGAGTGAGGCCTGTGTTGTAGATGGGGATCAGCACCAAAATGCCTTCACGAGATTGCGGAGAAAGCCACAGTGCGTATCTTAAGCCACAGTATTTTCTCAATTATATTTGTTTCTTTGTTATTTAATCAAAATTCTAATGGCATCTTCTTGATTCTCTTGTGCAGAAGCTCCGAACAATGCTCTTCTGGTGCGTATTCCTTCTAAGATCCCTCTTCTTTTAAGCATACGTTCATACCAAATAGCCAAGGACTTTTGATGGCCTAATTTGGTGGGATAGAGGCTGTTGTTTGATATAACTTATTCGTATGACTTACCAATTTGTTGTGCATACAGGCTCCTCACCAGCATCCTGTTCGCAGGACGTTCACTGTTTTGGTAAAGTATTGTTAGAACTTGTGACGGGAAAACTTAGTATCAGCAAAGCAGAAGAAGATGCTACAACAAAGGAGTGGTTGGAACACACCTTATCTAACATAAGTATCCATGATAAGGAGCTCGTAACACAGATAGTCGATCCATCGTTGATGATAGATGACGATCTATTGGAAGAGGTATGGGCGATGGCGATCATTGCCAAGTCGTGCCTGAACCCCAAACCATCTAGACGACCCCTCATGAGATACATCCTTAAGGCATTGGAAAATCCTTTGAAAGTAGTCAGGGAAGAACTCTCTAGCTCCGGCAGGCTGCGCACAACTTCATCAAGAAGATCTTGGAGTTCTGCTTTTCATGGTAGCTGGAGGCGCAGCTCATCAGATGTAAATAGAGAAAACGGCAGTGGCTCTAAACAACCAGGAAGATTAAGCTCCCATGGCAGCTGTGGATATGATTTCTCATCTTCAAATAAAAGGATATCCAATGAAATTGTCCCCGAACCAGAGGAGTTTGGAGACGTCGAGAGGCAAGATTGAACATTTGCACTAAGTTTCAAGTTCCCGATCAAGACTACTGTAACTTGTGTATCAATGCTGAGTCGAGAACAGACTCTTATTCTCGGATCGTTTTTAACTTAATTGCTGCGCATCAGATTGAAGATAACATTGGCAATCATTCCTAGAGGAGAATGCTGCTGCTCCAAGAGAAACCTCTTTGGTTGAGAATGTGAAAGCTCGAGTTCTCTTTTTTTTTTTTTTAATAAATTCTTAAATGCCTATTGGACTTCTTGAGTTACCTGTGTTAGTTTATGCCAATAGAACACGACTGCCAGGTTGAGATGTTCGTCTTGTGTACATATAGGTGATTGGAACCGTATATGTGAAGTGTCATGGTCTATCGATTGAGATGTATTTGTAAGAACATATTTTTCACATGAAGCCACCTCTAATAGTAAGGTACATAAAAAGTTTTAGTTTTTATTGTTTATCTGAATTTTAATATTTAATTATTTTACCCCAAATTAGTTCACAAATTTATACTTCCTTCAAACTTCTTGGGTCACACATGAATCAGTGGGTGGACTTCAGGCTAGCAAACACGTTTTAAAACCTTGAAGTACAGTATGGTTTGCAGGGTGAGGTTGACCTATACCCGTGTTAGTCCTCAGCCACCTATGATCTAATCTCCAAATACCCTTTTCAAGAAAATGTACCAAAGAAGCAAGACAAAAAAAGAAGCAAGAAATGATTAAAGAACAATTCTCAAAATGAAATTCTATAGAACAAACAATGACAATCTACCACTGCATAAGAATTGTAGCAGTTCGAGATATGTGAAAAAGTAATTATGACGTAAATATTAGATATAATGATATAAGAGTAACAAACTCATTCTTCCATATGATTTTGCTCTGCTTGTGATGGTTCCACATTGAGTTTGATCTTTGGAAGGGTGAGGGAAGGATCCTCCTTGAGAGCAAGAGGAGCTTTGACCAAACTGATGCTCTGATCCAATTCCTTCTTTGCCTCTCTGAGTTCCTTTGCTTTCTTTCCTTGCATTCTGCAAACGCGAACGATCCCGAGTTACACCACAAGAAGCAGTATTCACAAAATATATAGGCATACAACAAACGGCAATGGAAGAAATTTAAAACCTGCGTGCAATGTGCCTCGACTCCCTTTCTGCTCTGACTTTATCAATCTTCTTAATAGCCCTCAATGTCTCTTCCGTGAGATTCCTGTCATATCTCTCCGGCCTATTGCGCTTCCTCTCAAACTCAAAAGTTGAGTCCTGTGTCATATCCTTTCCATGCAACCTTCTATAGGCCTTGGTCCATTTTACTTTGCGGGGATTTCTCTTCATCTTAAAGTTCTTGTGGCATTTTGACCGACAAAATCTAAAAATCTGCAGAAAAATCAGATTAGGAAGTAGAAACATAGGGCTCCCTGTCCATCATCACTAGTTTAACAAGAACAATTATCAACTTCAACAGCCTAATATGCATCACAAACAACAAATCACAAAAGGTTGGTTAAATCTTACCTTCGCATCATTGCGAACAAACTGAATACCATGTCCTGGATATATAGTGGAGGAACAGAACCAACACTTCTCTAACCTCATTCTTTTCTTGATCAAATAACAAGCCTATAAATTTCCTGCACACAAAAGGCACGGGCAAGAGAAAATCAAATGAACTGCAACTTATATATTCAGAAGATCGACTGAAACGGAGAAACAATCTCTCTAAAAAGCTAAATAGTTCAGAAATTTAACATACTCCCACCCCCTGCGAAAACGCTCGGCTTACTTGGATTATAACTTTAAGCGCAAGTTTACCACTCTTTGGAACCCCAGAATTTGGATGAAAAAAAAAAAACAAGGAATTTGAAATCTAAGGTATACATTCTTGTTTTAATTTCAAATCTAAGGAACTTGAAATCTAGGTGAACATTGGTTGAAGAAGAAATCAACAAGAAAAGAAAGGTTCTCGACTTTCTTCACCGTGTGTGAAGAGAATAAGTCAACATAACCAAGCGAAACAAAATATATAACCTTGGGGAACTGGCAAATGAGTGGCGGCGATGCGATCGCACCAACGGCGAGGGATTGGTGCTGAACCACCGACGGCAATTTCGAGGGAAGGCTGACAGCAGCCGAGAGTGCAGCGTGCGGCGGTAGCCGCTGAGACTGTGTCGGGCAGGAACCCCGAGCGTCAGGCGGGGTGCAGTGGCGGGTAATGGGGGGAGGGGGTAGCTGAAGTGAAATAGGGTTTTAAACAGCAAGTCAAGCTTTTTTTTTTTCC
Organism: Cucurbita pepo subsp. pepo; assembly: GCF_002806865.2. Taxonomy (NCBI): domain Eukaryota; kingdom Viridiplantae; phylum Streptophyta; class Magnoliopsida; order Cucurbitales; family Cucurbitaceae; genus Cucurbita; species Cucurbita pepo. Next base: position 561,350 of record NC_036643.1, read on the forward strand.
CCCGTTTTTTGCCATTCGTTTTTCTTTATTACTTCTATTTTATTTATTATACGGAAAGAAAGATTGAAACAGAAATAATAAAAAAATCAAAGGGAAAGGAAAATATATTTTATTTATTACAAAAAATATGGCATTACAGAAGGGAGCCCCTGCCTTCATACAAGAGATCAACCAATGCTGAAAGTGGTTTGAAATAGAACGGAACCACATTAGTGAAGCTGCACAATAGTACAATAACAAAATGCAAATGCCAGTAAACATCATAGTTTGGGTATTTGCATTAAATTTATACTTTTTGGTTGGAATCTCTTAATAGATTCTGTCAACGCAATAATCTTTGATTAGGCAAATGTCTTGTGATTCAATAGAATCTTCAAAGTGTTAAAGTTATGCCCATTAGTGATTGAAAGAAGAAATAAAAGAGAAGGTTTAGCAAAATGCGATGAATCAGGAGAAATTCTCATTCTCATGAATTCGAAATCTAGCAATTGTAAATACATCGTCGAAGTAATGACAACGGATCAATCAATCATACCAGAAACAAAGACTACGCATACATAATCATAATATGATAAAAGAAAAAAACGAAGAGAAAAGGAAACTGAATCAAACAAGGTCCATTGAGATAGGGAAAATCAATGGAAGAGGCGGCCTAGATAGGAACCACAAACTAAGTGGATACTATTACATGAACAGACTCTCCACAATGGTATTGTCCACTTTGAATATAAGCTTTCATGGCTTTGTTCTGAACTTCCCCAATAGGCCTCACCTCAATGGAGGGAGTATTTTTTTATTATAAACTTACCATCGTTTCCTAAATTAGCTAAGGTAAGACTTTCATCCAACATATACTTTCCAACCATCTCACATCTTCTTCCCATTAATGAGATATCGAAATTGAACCAGATTCTAAGAACTCGCTCTAAGGGTCTTGATTTTGGCATGAACGGTTGAAGGGAGCCATGGATTTGGAGGAGTCTTTGAGGATGCTTGTGAACTTGCATGAGGCTTCAGAGCACATGATCAGCCCACAACAGAAGAACAGAATTGTACTTAGTACTTCTAGCGAACCAAGTTATAGCAGTGTTGAATGTTCATACTTTTTGTGAGACCCCACGTCCGTTAAAGAGGGAAACGAACTCTTTTCTATAAGGGTGTCTTGGGAGCAGTTGTAGAAAAAAACGAAATATTCCTTACAAGAGTGTAGAAACCTCTTATAGTAGACGTGTTTCAAAATTGTGAGGTTGACGGCTATATGTAACGAGCTAAAGCGGGTAATATCTGCTAGGGGTGAGCTTGAGCTGTTACTAATGGTACCAGAGTCCGTCATCAGTGCAAGACACTATCAGAGTAGACTCGTTTTAAAACAGTAAGACCAACGGCGATACGTAACGGGCAAAGACATAACAAGCTATACAAACATAAACAACCGAACGCAATCACATAGCTTACTTGATCGTGATAATGGAACAGAGAAGCAAATACTTCAAAATAATGTTTCTCATCCTTTTAGAAAGAATGCAAAACCCTTACGAACGATGAATTAAGGTTTAGATTAGAGGGCAGACGTAGCGTACATAAAGATATTCAAAAGTGGGTGTTACATTCCACGAGTAAGGCTGAGAGGAGACGGCTGAGGGGAGACGGCTGAGAGGAGACGGCTGAGGGGAGACGGCTGAGAGGAGACGGCTGAGATTCAAAGTGTATGGAGCAGATTGAAGTTGCTTCGTCACCAATCAATCCCACCATCGTAAAGCTCGCCCTCCTTAACTTTCATCATAAAGTAGTCACCATTATTTAACAAGTCATCAAGAATCCAAGCTTTATCCAACCGCGCGCTTTCATCCAAATGCTTTGCTCTCCCGCTGCTCAAAGCACCTTTGTACGTTCCAAAAATGGGGCCTGTGGGTCACGTTTGCCTAATTAGATCGGTAATATTTCTTAATAGCTAAGTAAAAGTGTCAATTTTTTTATATGATTTAATATATTGTTTTATTATATGATTTAATATAAAAAGATGGTTATTTTATTTTCCGCTCACAGAATTCAATTGCCAACGGAAGTTGGGCAACGGTCAAGAAAGAGGGGTACTTAGGTCATTTCGAAAAATGCACATACAGTAGCTTTATTAACATATCCACGTTACCGGCGCAAACACCTCCACGACTCCGCCATCTTCCACTTCCAATTCTCTTAACGGCGGAGATCATTCACGGCACTTGTCGGGCAGCCCGCTTTTGAAAAAGATAGGGGGCCCACTGAATATTCATTTTACAATATTACCCTTGTCGTCTTCCTCTTCCCTGCTCAGTCATCTATTTAATCTCTCGTTCCTCTGCAACCCATCTCCAACATGTCTGCTTTGAACTCAACAGCCATGGCTTCCACTCTTCTTCGCTCTACTGTCTTCTTCTTCTTCTTTACCTTTCTGCTAGTCACTGACATCGCCTGTAAGTTTCTGGTTTCTTAACTTGTCGTTATCTGTGAATCTTTTATCCACTTTGATCGCTTCAATTTTTCATTCAACAGAAAGGAGATGGAAAATCTGTTCATTAACACGAATCGAAAGAACTGTTCCGGCTTTCGAATTTTTAACTGAACATGCTCTGTTTTGCAGATTCGCAATCGTTCATCGGAATCAACTACGGTCAAGTCGCCGATAACCTTCCTCCACCGTCGTCGACGGCTAAGCTACTTCAATCTACTTCGATCGAGAAAGTTCGACTCTATGGCGCTGATCCGGCCATCATCAAAGCTTTAGCAAACACAGGGATCGGAATTGTGATAGGCGCTGCGAACGGTGACATTCCAGCCCTAGCGTCCGACCCCAATTTTGCTAAAAATTGGGTTAACGCTAATGTTGCCCCCTTCTATCCGGCGAGCAAAATCATTCTCATCACGGTAGGCAACGAGGTGATAACATCCAACGATCAAAATTTAATGAACCAGCTCGTGCCGGCGATTCAGAATCTTCAAAACGCGCTCGATTCGATGTCTCTGGGGAATGATATTAAGATTTCCACTGTCCATTCCATGGCAGTGCTTCGCCAATCGGAGCCGCCGTCGTCCGGGCTCTTCCACCCAGACTATATGAGCGTGTTAAAGGGGCTATTGGAGTTCAACAACGCCACTGGATCGCCATTCACCATTAACCCATATCCATACTTTGCTTACCAGAGCGATCCACGACCGGATACTTTGGCCTTCTGTCTTTTTGAGCCCAACGCCGGCCGGATCGACACGAACACCAATATCAAGTACATGAACATGTTCGACGCTCAGGTGGACGCCATAAGATCTGCATTGAACTCAATGGGTTTCAAGAACGTAGAGATTGTGGTGGCGGAGACCGGTTGGCCGTACAAAGGAGACGGCGACGAGGTGGGCCCAAGTCTGGAAAACGCCAAGGCATTCAACGGGAATCTGATTGCGCACCTTCGTTCCATGGTCGGAACGCCATTGATGCCGGGGAAATCAGTTGATACGTATCTGTTTGCACTGTACGACGAAGATTTGAAGCCTGGGCCTGGTTCTGAGAGAGCTTTCGGATTGTTCAAGCCTGATCTTACAATGGCGTACGACGTTGGTCTTTCGAAAAATGGGCAGAGCACTCCGATTCCATCGGCCCCAGCAAATCCATCAACGAAAGCACCAGCAAGCCCAAAGCCCAAGGCTGGAGGAGGAGGATCATGGTGCGTGCCGAAGGGCGGCGTATCAGACGACCAACTTCAGGCCAATTTGGACTACGCCTGCGGAGGAGGGCTGGATTGCAGCGCCATTCAACCCGCCGGCGCGTGTTTCGAGCCAAACACCTTGGCCTCACACGCCGCGTACGCCATGAACCTGTTCTTCCAAACCGCCGGCGGGGATCCATCAACGTGTGACTTCTCACAGTCCGCCACACTTTCTTCCAACAACCCAAGTGAGAGCCCCATTTCATTTCACTCAATAACCCTAATCGAATCTAAATTCACCATTAACATTAGTCTCTGTTTGTTAATGTTAGGCTACAATGGCTGCAATTATCCTGGAGGAGGGCGCACGTGATGAGAAGGCAGCTCAATGGAAATCACGAAGATCCATATTCGAGTTTCCATCTCCATTAATATGTATACTTCCTGATGGTTTTGAATTTATATATATATATATATATATTATCGTCTTCAAGCTATGGATGCGTGCCGTTGTAAATCATAATTATGCGTAGTTAAATCGGTGATTTTGGCTCTTAATTATTAATTAGACTATTCAATTCAATTATGCGTAATTGAAACCATGGACTTGATATTCAATTCAATAGATAGTTCTGAAAATTGAAACGAAAATCAGTTGAACGTTCCGAATAGTTCGTTAATGTTGTTCGCGGGGAGAGAAATTGGATGTAAAAAGAAAAAAAAAAGAAAAAAGAAAAAACCAAAAATATGACTCCAAAATCGAAGTGGAGAGAGAGAAGAAGGAACAGAGAAATGAGTACAAGAGAGAGGGAGAGAGATCTAGGGCTCTTGATCCCCGTCGCAGTCGCTACAGTTTCTGAAAATGGAGCCTCCAAATCTTCCTCCGTTCCGGCTGTCGCTTCATCTAATCATCACTCCGGCGGCGAGGTCCGTTTTCGCTTCTCCATCTTGATTCTTCGATTGATTAACCTAAACGTTAAATGTATTTGTTCTTTCGATTGATTTCTTACTCTGTAATGCTTGAAATCCATGAGAGTGTTAGATGCTGTGAGTCGACGCCATTATCGAACTAAGGCTTCGATTCATCGATATTTTAGGCCATTGCTAAAGTCATTCGCAGCTGGGCTTCCAAGAAGTTCATGACAGGATGGTAACTCTTCTGCTGTTCTTCAAGATTAATGCATCTTTTTCTTTCTCCTTAGCGTATTAAGGGGCTTTGTTTGCAGTGTAATTCTTATGCCAATTGCTATTACATTCTACATCACGTGGGGCTTCATTCGTTTTGTTGATGGTTTCTTCTCTCCAATATATGCTCACTTAGGGATCAATGTTTTTGGTAAGTTAAGAGCAGAACAACAACAAATTTCGAAGAGATTTTCCGGAGTTGATTTTGAGTAGAAATTTCTGCAGGGCTTGGGTTTATTACCTCCATTACATTCATCTTTCTTGTTGGTATTTTCATGTCATCTTGGCTGGGAGCTTCTGTTCTTACTCTTGGTGAATGGTTCATTAAGAAAATGCCACTCGTAAGCTATATTTACACGGCCTCGAAGCAAATTAGTACTGCAATATCACCAGGTAGAAAACAAAAGCATTGAAAGAACAGCATTTATTTTGGTATTTGACTGATTATCTATCTGATAATTGGCGGCCTCAGATCAAACCTCAAATGCCTTCAAGGAAGTAGCAATTATCAGGCATCCCCGCGGTGGAGAGTATGCTTTTGGATTCATCACTTCTGCCGTTGTTCTTCAGAGCAGAATGGAAGAGGAAGAACTGTATTGTGTTTATGTGCCCACTAATCATCTCTATCTTGGAGACATATTTCTTATGAGTTCCACGGACATCCTCAGGCCTAATCTGTCTGTCCGAGAGGGAATTGGTATGCTCTCTTCTCTTCTCTTCTCTTCTCTTCTCTTCTCTTCTCTTCTCTTCTCTTCTCTTCTCTTCTCTTCTCTTCTCTTGAGATTACACTGTTTAATGATATCATAGAAGAAACCATACGAGTTAAAAAGCTCGTTCGGATCGAGTTTCTAAGTGCTTTTAGGTGAAGAAAATCTTTTAAAGTACTTAGAAAGTCAATCCAAATGGATACTAAACCTTAAGATTGAATTGATCATGGAGTTTGACGTTCCCCTTTTGGGTGCAGAAATTGTGATCTCTGGAGGGATGTCAGTGCCTCAAATACTGACTACAGTGGATGCAAGAGCAATTCCAACAGGTGGAATCGAAAAACTTTGCAAAACCAAAAGTATGGCAGAATGATGATCACAGTGTGCCGTGACATGGAAATTTTGTTATCTTCAAATATGTTTCTAGTTCTCCAAGATTCTTTCTCAAGTCTGATTAGATAGAAAACAATGGAATGTTGTTCAAACTTTCAACTTCATCTATTTAGATCATAATAGTAAATTAGTGTTTTCATTTTTGTTAAATTTATGTAATACCCCAATCCATCGGTAACAATTTATCTACTAATATTGGTGAAAAGCAAGTTAAAGAGATAATAAAATTCATAAGTTTGGATAAAAATTCAAGCTTGTTAATAAATACCTAAAGAAAACTCATAGTTTTACTTTTCAAACAAAAATTTAACGTTTATTAGAATTTAAGATTAAATCGCAATATTTGTCAAAAGGTGTAATTTTTTAATTCATGTTTACTTATTATTTTATAAGTTAATTAATAATTTTGTCAGAAAAAGATCAAAATCCGTTGTCGTCCAGCGGTTAGGATATCTGGCTTTCACCCAGGAGACCCGGGTTCGATTCCCGGCAACGGAATTTTTCTTTTTTTCTTTTTTTCTTTTTCCACATCCGTCCTGCTTCTTCTCTCACTTTTTGTCTTGGTCTTCCTCCTCGTCCTCAACAAGAAACCCTCTCCGCAACATTGTTCTACAGGAACTCCAGATTGGCTAAAACGATGACGACACCATGCCTGTTAACATGTGGTTGGGTTCTTCACTGTTGTTAGGAACGAGACTGGATCGAGTGAAAATGTTCATCACTTTTAATAAATATAATGATGATATTATTCAGTAGAAACATCATATTATGTAAACTGTGCGAATCACTTAAAAATTTGAATAAATTGTGATGAACTGAAACTAATATCGCAAGGGGATGGGGGCAAGAATTAAGAATGAAGAAAAAAACGCTGACTGGTAAACAAGAACTTGAGACACTTGATTTTAATAACTTGATAATATTTTATTTAAACCAAAAATTTGGGCATCTGTTCGTATTTCCATTTCTATTAGTATAGAACTTGTTTTAGGTATCCGCAGTTTTGACACTCTTTTTGAAAGGAAATTATTCAAATTTTAGCGTTTACTCAACCAAAGATTTCTCATAAAAATATTTGGAATTTTGTGTCAACGGTATTAACTTTCATTCGAATTCAAATATGTAAATAGGATTTAGAACAAAAAGTATATATTAAACGTAATTGTTTTGATTGATATTTAATGTAAAATGATACAATTCAGAAGTAATACACTGAAAATTGTACATCGACAATTTTAAAACAAAATTCAATTGAAACGTATAATTTCCAACTGATCGGCGTTCGTCATCGGAATGGATAGAAGCAGCTGCAAGTATCTCGGGAAGCCACCAGCAGGGGAAATATAAATTGGACTTCCAATCTACAAATTCTGACGTCTAAATTGGACTTCCAATCATTTCCACCAAAATCTGCCTGAATTGGCAACCCGACTGAACAAATGCGGTGACGCAACTTGTGTAGCAAGAGATTTTCCGCAGTGGAACCTGCTGATGTCTCTAAAACTTGAACTGAATTCGTCGGATACACTGAACGAGTCAATAAATCAAACCATGAAAAATCCATAGAGAGAATGTGTAGTTAAAAACAAAACATAGGCTCAGAAGAATGCACCAAACTAATCATGACAAGATCATATGTCCAGACATATTTTTGGCAAAACTTCATCATAGCAGAATCATATGGAAACAGAGCAATTTCTCAAACAGCTTTAAGATTGATTACACCTCGGGAACCCATGAAGATGGGCGTTGCAGACAATCAACACGGCATCAATTCAGACCGCCCGTCTGCTATTTCTCTTCATTGGTGATGCAATTCACATATGGATGAGAATGAAATTAAAATGCTGACTGACGCCTAACTAAAATGAGATTATACTAGAACGAAATCGCAATTCATAAGTGAAACAGAGAACAAATACTATAACTACTAAGCGAAAAAACAAGAAAAATCATTGAGCAATCAAATGAATCTAAGTTTTATTCTAAAAAATGGCAAGGCATCAGATAATAAGCGGAGTTATAGTCTACATTTACTTCAGTGTGTAGGATAAGAATTTGTCTACATCATTTGCCTGCCTTTAAAAGAAATAAATCTCCAACAAAACAAAGAAAAACAACGAAAGATAGAAAGCTTTAATGGCATCAGATAATAAGCGGAGTTTGTGTCAGCACAGAATATCAGTATATCAATAAGCGTAAATGAATTATTCATCATATGCCATTGTAACGAGCAGAATATTCACAAAATTAAAGCAAAATGAAATAAAGAAATGGGGCAAATAATGGATAATCATTGTTGCCGATATTTCGGTAGGTCCATTTGACTCCAAGACAAAGATCAAAAATATGAAATGAGCTGGTAAGCCAACCTATCGATATTAGCACCTGTATTATCCCCTTGATATTTCTAAACGATGTCAAGGAGAGGATGAACAGATGCATTCAGATAAATCATGTAGCAGAAAGCAATAGTTCGATCTTAATCTACAATCGAAATCGAAATCGAAACAAACTTGTAGAAATTGAACGCAAACATATCGAATTTTGAAAAGAGCAGAATTAGAAATGAGTAGAAAGAAGTTTGGCTCAAACCCTATCAGATCGGGTATCCGACGTTGAGATACTGAAAATTAGGGTTCAAGATTTCAAAACTCAGTGGGATGAAGGCAACCAAACGAGTATGCGAAGAGACGAAGAAATTGAAATGGGAATTCAGTGTAGACGGCGAACGCGGTGGGTAGAGCCTGGACACTGGTATTGGTATTTATAGCATTCATGGGCATTAGGGTTTGGAGTTCGGCGTGCGAGCCATCTGCGCTTTCCAATTTTCCTCTCATTCATAATACTTCCCTTTTTTTCGACCGACCAATAAATTAAACCGATTTTTTTTTTCATATTTTTATTCTTATGATTTAATAGACTAAATTAATAAAACTGCATCTAAATTTTTTATTTGTTTAAAAATTTTAAAAAATTGAATAATAATTTTAGAATTTCAATAAAAACTTAAAAAATATCTTACTCACACTAATAAAAGAATTAGTACTTTGTTATAATAACAAATATTATGAAACTTTAATAGTTCATTAATATATTTGACTTTTTAGAAAGGTTAAAAAATATTATTACCTTAATACTAGGTTAAAAAAATATCTAACATTTTTAACATTTATAAAAAAACATAATTTTTTTAACTTAAATTGATTATGGACACCTTATAATGGTAAAAATAGTTTTTTTTTTTAAGTTATAAAAAAAATATAAGGTATTAATGAGAATTTAAAAAATGTTCGAGGTATTTTTTAAATATTTTTTAAATTTAAAATGTGTTTTTTAAAATAGTTGAAATTTATTTGAAACAAAATAAAATTTCAAAATTTGACTTTGATTTTTTGAAAACTTAGTTTAAAAAATATGTAATAAAGCAATAGAAATAGAAATAAGGATTGTAAGTATTTTTCAAAAGCAAAAAATGAAAAAACGAAATTATTAAATTATGAAAAAATTTCCAAAGAATCATGAAAAACACTATTTAAAATATTTATAAAATAAATATAATTATTAGAAAAAAAGTGGCAACCCAAATGCTTTTATTTTCCGTGTTTTGATTGGACAAGGGCAAGTTAGGCAGCAGCTTTAAAATGGGAAAAAACGAAAACTTTGTTTTGCATCATCTGGATATCTTGCTTATCTCCTTTCCTTCTAACAATGAAGGCAACTCTGAAGACCAAGTACGACGCAGACAAAAGCGGCGCCGCCTCAACTTTGGCTGTTAACGCCGGCGATGTCAAGCTCCGAGCATCCATCACCGACGCCACAATCATCAACGGCCCTAGTTTAAACGGTCTTTCCCTTGCCGTCGAGAAACCAGGCTTCTTCATAGTCGACTACAATGTTCCCAAAAAGGTGCTACGACTGTTCCATTTATTAGATTCTCGTGGCTGTTTGATGGCTATGAGAATTTCACGAATCGAAACATCTCGGTAGGAGTGGAATTTGCTATTGTCAATCTTACCTATCAGTCTGAACCGTTTGGTTTAATTTACTATAAATTTGGCACTGGAGCTCGCGGAAATTGTATATAATTCTTTTAGGCTGGACCTGAAATTGATTCATTGTACTGCTGAATTTAATCTCTTTTTTTGCTGGAAGCCTGAGTTAGGTTTCTCTAGGATTCATTTTCCCCCTTCGCATCATCAAATTCAATATCTTGCTAACTCGTTTCGTTATTGCATGCTATTGTACAGGATCTTCGCTTTCAGTTTATGAATACTGTCAAGGTAGCGGAGAAGCCTTTGAATTTGACTTACATCCATAGTTGGGCTGATAATAGAACAGTTCTCGACGGGAACCTAGTCCTTGATTCGGCTAACAAGTTCTCTGCTAATCACGCTCTTGGCTCTGGAAATTGTAAATTGAAGTACACCTACGTGCACAAACATGCAACCACTTTTGAACCTTCGTACGATGTTGCAAAGAATTCGTGGGACTTCTCCATTTCAAGGAAGGTTTACGACGACGATGTATTAAAGGCTACGTACCAGACTACAAGCAAAGCACTGGGATTAGAATGGACAAGGAATTTGAAGTCAAGCGGAAATTTCAAGGTATGTAATTTTGTGATTATATTTCTATAGTTTTGAATGCTCGTTAATTGCGCAAATTAAAATCTCTGGATATGATTACTCTCCAAAAAGGAGGAACCTCGTATGATGTTTCAAGTACTTTTTCTGCACAGGAAATTTTCCTATGGATAAACCACTATTGTGGACTTTGGTATAATGTAATTCTATCTGACCATACACGTGAAATGCACATCTTCTGTAGTGTTAAAATGAAATTGAACTCTAGCTGTCTAATCGTGAGATCCCACGTCGATTGGAGAGGGGAACAAAGCATTTTTTATAAGGGTGTGGAAACCTCTCCCTAGCAGACGCGTCTTAAAACTGTGAGGTTGACGGTGATACATAACAAGCTAAAACGGACAATTTTTACTAGCGGTGGGCTTGAGTTGTTACAAATGGTATCAAAGCTAGGGACCGAGCGGTGTGCCAACGAGGACATTAAGCCTCGAATGAGATGGATTGTGAAATCCCACATCAATTGGAGAAGGGAACGAGTGCCAGCGAAGACGTTGGGCCCCGAAAAAGGGTGGATTGTGAGATCCCACATTGTATGGAGAGGGGAACAAAGCATTCTTTATAAGGGTGTGAAAACCTCTCCCTAGCATATGCATTTTAAAATTGTGAGGCTGATGATGATGCGTAACAGGCCAAAGCAGACAGTATTTGCTGGCGGTGGACTTGGACTGTTACACTAGACTAAGCACTTATTTGAAAGAATGTCTGGCTTGGAAGTTCCCATGGGATATACAATCCATGAATTTTTTATATCCCATGAATTTTTTTCATTGAGCTCAGAGTGTAAAACACAAACATCCATTGTTCAGTATACCCAATAATGAAAGTAGAGAGCCCCAGAGGATGATGTATACCCAATAATGGAAGTAGAGAGCCCCAGAGGATGATTCTCGTAGTGCCAATGTTGGGGTGCTCAGAATCTCCCTATGGATTGGTGGGAGTAGGCCTGATACTATGGTTCTTAAGAGAATGGGAGGGAGACTTCCTTGCAAGAGATTGACGACCAGGGAGTTCTATGAGAATCTTGAATTATTCCTTCAAATAGTAATTAGTCTGAACTTTAAATATATGGTTAGCTATTTCATTGGACCTTTAAAAGAAAACGAACCCCTTGGATTGTTTCCTCATCCTGGTTTCAACATATAAATGGGACATGGGGTTTTAAGTAGGAATTACTTGATTTTCTACTCACTTAGCCTCTGATAATCTGATGTTTGATGACATGGTTTTTTGAAAATACATTTTTGTTTGGTCTGTGGTGAGTATTATTTGGAGGTTTTATCATCTTATCTTTGAAAAATCTCCCTCTCCCACGTGAGAGGTTTGAGGAAATTCAAGACATATTATTAGCCTGGGCCATGCACAACTGCAGGATATAAAAACAAACAAACAGGATAGTCACAGTCTTTGAGTTAGGCTCTGCATTTCCAAAATTGTTAACTGTTATTTTGTTTTGAAGTAGTCAATACACTAATAGTCGGGGTCGAGTTTCATGATGCAATTTGTTGTTATGTATTGAGATGAAATGCTTTCTTTTACCATAAATATTTTTCAAGAGTATTAGGTAGTTTTAAACACCAATATATATGTAAACAGTCCAAGCTTACTGCTAGCATATATTGTCCTTTTCGGACTTTCTCCCAAGGTTTTAAAATGCATCTACTAGGGAGATGTTTTCACACCCTTAACAACCAGTGTCCGCGCCAGCACAACGCCCAAAACTTGGCTCTAATACCATTTGTAACAGTCCAAGCTCACCACCAGCCAGTATTGTCCTCTTTGGACTTTCCTTCTGGGCTTCCCCTCAAGGTTTTAAAACGTGTCTATCAGAGAGAGGTTTCCATACCCTTATTAAGGAATGTCGTTCCCCTCTCTAACCAGTGCCAATATATATATCTTGGGAAATGATTGGTGAAAGTGTTTCCAGAGAGTAGTTCACACGCTTTAAGCGTTGGCAATGTACTGACACGGTGCAATTGAGAAGAAGGCAAAATACCTGCAGGCTTGAAGTGGTTGTTCCAGGCTGAGGTTCTGGCATTAGCTATCTTGGAAAGGGCTGTGTAGTTTCAGTGGAACTGGTTTTATCAGTTCATGACTAGATTGTTTATCCTTGGAGGCAATGGGATAAAAATGTAGTTGCTAGCACCTGAATCAGTTCTCTACCATGGTAGTTGATTATTTATCCAGCAAACTGAGTGCGGTAGCAACCTTAGATGCTTCTACTCAATTCAAAAGCTTTTCACTGTTTTGAAATGAAAGGATATTGATAATACAGACTTTGTCGTCAGTTCTTTTTAACCCATCTTTTGTTATGCAGATTGTAGCATCGGTCAACATGGCAGATGAATCCAAAAGGCCAAAAGTAACTGCAGAGTCGACATGGAACTTCGAAGTGTAATTCTTAAATCAATGTTCCCTTTAAATTCCTGTTGTGATTTATAGTGAGCATGGAGTTTTCTACATACATTGATGATTGAATCTGAAAATGTTCTGTGCACTCAAATTTTAAGTACACCTCAATAATCATAAGAAGCTGTTCTTTTGAAGTGACTGCCACATTCATTTTGCTCATGCTCTCATCTTTTAACTGCTCATATCATTTGAGGGAATGAAATTTACAAGGATTAGCAGCAGCTTGAATAAAGAACATAGTAAAAACTTACTCTCTGCTGTTCATTTTCAAGATCCAATAGTGCAGGAGATACTGCAGTGATTTTGCTGGAATGAACAGAACAGTTCCAAGAATTCAACAGTGTTGGTGCTGAGTCTGCTGACAGATATTTTGAGACAAATTATTGAACGTAAATATTGTTTGAATTAACGAGTAAGTTAGATCTATACTTAAATCTTATACAAACGTAGACTTTGATGAATATGGTCAATTTTTTTTACCTAATAAATAAATATTTTAATTAGAAAGATAATTGACGTATTGTTTATCAAACTGTTCTCGAATTGACGATTTTAATATAATTATCTAGATTAACCTCTGTTCCGGTAATGATTTGTCGTTGTGTAGTCATCTTATAGGCAATTAGATTATGTAATCTAATGAAATTTCACATAAAGACTTCTGAAATTGAGATTGGAATCAAACTTAACTTCTAAGGCAAATAATATGCATGCACTAATTATTAAAATTGGAAGAAAATAAACTCATTATAAAAAGTGTCACATGCCAGTTACAGAACTCAGTGGAGGAAATAAAATAACAATTTTGATTATAAAGAAATAAGAAATTTAACCTGCCACATGGTTTCTGAATAATTTAATTAATAATTTCATTGGTTTTAAGCAAAATTAATGAACACTAAATTACTTTTTTTTTTCTTCTTTTATATATATATATATATATATATATATATATAATAAATTATCTAAAAAATATGAAAATACAACCACAAATAAATATTTTAAAATATTAATATAATAAAAAAAAAATGTATCCATTAGTAAATAACACCGATCTGATCTGAAGAGGAAGGAAGATAGGATGAAAATAAAATAAAGAGTAATGTAAGAGTCAATAATTGAGAATAAAAAAAATATAAAAAAGAAAAAAAAACGACTGGGCCGGGCCGAGCTTCGTCTTTCTACATTTATTACCGACAGATCATGAATAGATTCTGTGGAGTCGGAACAGGTAATTTTGGCGGGCTCGCTCGACTTCGTTTGGCATCTCATTAAAAAATAAAAGGGTGCCTTAGCCTTTATGTCTTCACAATTTTTTCGAATTCGCTTTGCCGCCACTACACCCTTCTCTTAGCGGCTCCCGATTTTTCATCCACTGTTCTCAGGTCAGTCCTTCGTCTTGGATTTTTGTTTCCCAATCGATAGTACAGGATGGAGAGCGACGACGATTTCCAGTTACTTTCGTCTCCCGCGGTCGATTCCCCTCTCGTTTCGGGGAGGAAGCTGAAGCGGTTGAAGAAGGCTAGTGTTCTATCGGAGGAGTTGCCGAGGGTCGATGATCAATTTTCGAGTGGAGTGTTGGGGGAATTTTCGAGGATCGATGATCGGTTCGATGATAGCCTTAAGATGCGTGAATTGAGTGCGGCGGAAACTGATGCCGATGATTCTGATAAATTTAACGGCCAAGATCTGGATGATTCCGATGAGCTTCGACAATCGGGATCTGGATCGAGGGATTTGGACGATGGTGGCAACTTGGAACCTAGTCTTGGTCTGGATGATCAGGAAAATGATTCTGGAGCCGAGAAGGGCTTGGAATTTGATGCCGTCGCTGGTATTGATGAAATAGATGAATATCAAAGTCCGAGGATAGGAGAGGAAAGTGGCGATTCCCTGGTAGATGAACTGGTGAAGAAACGGCCAAGTTTGGATTCATTCGAGGACGAGAGAGAAGCAAAGAGGAGGAAATCAAAGAACAAAAGGCTCAAGAGCAGTGGAGAGCCTGAAGATTTCAACGAGACTGCGGTCTCCAAAAGGACTCTTGAGAAGGTATGAGGACCTCCGATGTCCTTAAATGCGATAACATGTGGATATTTCCCCAATTTCTCGGTATTTACTTATTTCATTGCTTATATTTTTCAGGAGAGAAGAGAATACGTTGAACAACTCCGCGCCGAGTCTCAGAGACTCTTGCGAGGTAAATTGTATTACTGATTCTCACAATCGTGTCCTAATTCTTCTTAAAGACGATCGATCTTCAAAATTAAGCTCCAAGCCTAAGCCACACTTCCCCGTCTACATTCTCAAGTTTATTTTTCCTTCTTGTTAGATACCAGAGGGGCAGCATTCAAGCCCATGCCACTTGTTCGGAAACCGATATCCTCAGTGTTGGAGAAGATCCGACAAAGGAAGCTTGAGCTCTCTAGGAAGTGGGCATCCTATTCTTAGTCATACATTTGTACCTAGACTATGAACTTATACAATATTTATTTACGCAGATCTATCAATATTGAGAATGCCATTCTAGACTGCGACGACGATGACAATTATCTGTGCACAGAGGTCGTGATCAAGCATAGGTTGTCTGTAGAAGGGAGGGCGGATTCTGTAGAAAGAGAATGCGAGGATATGGATCAGCATCCTGCTGATTTGGGGAACCGAAAAGGTTCAATGTGTATAGATGAAAGGAGTAATGGGACAAACATGCCCTTCGAGAGGGAAAAGGTTAGATGCATCCACCTCTCCTTGCCGTGCCATTAATAGGTTTAAATTAGTTTATAATTAAAATGTGGCAAATGTACAAAATGATCTTGTGATAACAAGGGCAATTGTTTTTGTAGCTTGCCGTCATTTCGAAATGGAGTTTTATCACATGCTTAGGAGTAACAATTTTCTTGGTGGAAGTATTGGCTAGTTCTGGTTGAGTCATTCTAGTAACTAAGACTTGAAGGAAGTTAACTGACACGAAATTTTCTTACTACCTGACAATTTGACCCAAATAACAAATTTATTTTTTTTGCTTCAATGATTGTCAAGTTTCAAGTGTTTTGAAATTAGAATTTCAATTGTGTTGCTGACTTGATGCAGTTGTTGTCTTTATGAATTACAGGCTACCGACGACGTCACAGAAGCATTTTGGACTCCTATTAATGACACTCAGGTATTTTCATTCAATGAGTTCTGATAATCTATTGTTTTATCTCTATATTTTTTCAGCATAATTACTATGTCTATCATGTTCTAGGAACTCTTTTCTGATTCCCAAACAAGCAATGGAGACGATGTATCAAATGAGATGTCCAAAAATCCTCTGCAAGAAAATTTTACGCCATCTGTATTGGCTATGAATTTAAAGCATGAATCTGCACCTCTTGATGATGAGTTGAACGAGACATCCAGAAGTCATTTGCAAGAAAATTTCACACCATCCGTATTGGCAATGAATTTAAGGCTCGATTCTGCAGCCCTTGATGAGGAGTAAGAATTTTTGGAAATTTTATTACGTGTACTCATTTGATATGTTCATGACTTCCTTTCCTACTCTCTCAATGTTAAACACCGAGAATATCAAGCTGGGCCACTGCTAATTGTTTGATATTGGTTTCAAGAAATCTTAATTTTAGTTGCTTCACATCGCTGGCTGTTTGATCATATAACTTAACTTCTCAAGTACTTTGCTTTTGCAGTTCTGATGAGGAGGATAATGATAAGGAGAATGTAAATCCACATCCACATGGTTTGTCAAACTTGCCTTCATTGGCAAGCGGGGATCCTGTTAAAGCTTTTGTTGATGATGAAGCTGAGGAAGAAGATGACAGTGACCATGATATGCGCTTTCAAGATGAAGATGAAGACGAGTACACTGATTCAGAAGAGCTTCAAGATATGATAGCAACTGCATACGAAGAAAATCCATTAGACAATGAAAAACGCAACGAACTCCATCAGAAGTGGCTTGAACAGGAAGATGCTGCTGGAACAGAAGATCTTTTGCAGAAATTGAAATATGGATCAAAATTTACTACACCAGCTTTGCTGGATGATGTAAATAATGAAGGAGAAAATGATGATTTTGAATTTTGTGAAGCAGCCGCAGAAGATTTACTTCCGTTGAATGTTGCTCGAATGAACATTCGAAAAGTAAAGCAAATGCTTCCTCAAATGTATACAGATAATGATGATCAGTACATGTCCGACGACGAGGAAACAGAAAGGAGGATAGAAAGAGAACGTGTACTTTATAAAGCTGTGAGATTCAAGCTGTTCTTTGATGAACTAAGATTTTTATCTTTTAATCGTTCAACCATATTGCTCACAGGATGATCTAACGATTGGTCTGAAACAGGAGGAAAAATCCACATTTCTGTCGCCTGCTGAGGATGAGAGCACTAGAGAAGTTTTTGGTCTTATTAAGAAGCTGAATGTTGTATCCGATGTAAAGAAGAGACCCAAAGCACAATGTAAGATCTGCAGCACATTCATCATCCCCTCTGAATCTAGCATCCTTTATCTTGCTTAATCCTTATGCATTGTCTCTATTTATGCAGCGTTTTTGGACCCTCCACTAACTGGTGTAGGCAAGAACATAACATCCAAGGTATCTGTGTGCATAATCTCTGAATTCAGAAATGCATTAGCCTATTCAATCCGTTGGTTCTATTGTAAAAAGATAACATCTTCTATAAAGCTAACATAAATTATGCAGTCATCTTTCTTAGGTCGAAGTTCAAATTTATCTCTTTCTTCATCCCGTAAGCACGTTTCATCAATCAACAGTCGTTCTTTCATTTTCGGTCGAGATGATAGCAATAGCAAGAGTGCAATTCCAACGATGGAAGAAACTTCTGATCAGGTCAGCTCTCGTTAAAAATATTGATGCTGGACCATATATATTCATGTTTACTTTTGGATGATTGAGAGGCAAGAGATGACTTCACCTCCTCATAGATCAGTTCAATCCAAACCGATCAAGTGTTCCTTGGTTGATAGTGGGCTGACTAATAACATCAATAACTTGGCTTTGCAGGGCCAGAATGAAAATAAACCTACAAGGATTTCTTCAGCCAAGTTTAGTTACTCCCAAGTGAGACCAAGTGCACAGAACGAAGCTAAACCAGGCAGTTCATTGTTTGATATATTAAGGCAATCGTCCTTGCAATTGCAACGCAAACCATGCACTTTTGGTGAGGAGTCCAGCCAAATGAGTTCTGCATTCGCGTCATTCAAGTTGGAGAAGACACACATGAAGAAGCCAATAAAGACTGAAGGGAGATTTCTAATATAAGGACCCGACATATTTGCCTTTGGATCCGAGTTCAATGCCTTTGTTTACGTTAGTTGTGTTTGAAGTCCGTTCCGTTCAACGTTTCGTTGGGTGGGCACTTTGCCTTTAAATTCCGAGTTAATTGCCCACATATCTGCTAGTAATTAAGGCCTTTGTAAGGCCACACAGGAAACCAATAAGGGACCATTTAGCTCACAATTTTGATAAGTTATAATTTGTTCTAGATTGCGGATTGTCGTGGTCTAAACTTTTTTTTTTAGAGTATAAATTTTATGAATAAAGTGGATTTCCTAACTTAAATTCCTGTAATATGAGATTTTTCTACTTACATTAATAATCCCCTATTTTCTATTTTGCTCCCTTATTTTCTATTTTGCTCTGGATTTGAACCAGCATAGACATATTGCCAACGAATTTATAGTCCGTCCCCAGTCCCCATTAACCGGTCGGGCATCGACCCGGGAAGAATCAATTCCAAGCTTATTGATAATCCATGATCAACTTCCTTTCGTAGTACCCTACCCCCAGGGGAAGTCGAATCCCCGCTGCCTCCTTGAAAGAGAGATGTCCTGAACCACTAGACGATGGGGGCATACTTGCCCGACTGCCATCATACTATGATCATAGTATGAATAGTTTTTTGAAATTGTCAATATAAATATAATCGACTAATATGATGCAATTCGAAGGATTTTTCTGTCTTTCATTATTCCATAGAATTTTTTGATTTGGGATTTATATTTATGAATCGTTCATTCTAATCACTATTACCCATATAATTCTATATAGAAATTCTTTTATTTGAAATTGAATTGCATTTTTTTTTTCTTTATTAAAAAAGAAATAATATACATAAATTTTACAATTTGANATTACATATTGATTTTAACTTCACATTTAACTATTTTTTATTTTAAAATGTGACTATTTGTTACGATTCAAGCCACCTTGATATTATCTATTTTGGGCAGGATATTATCTATTTTGGCCGGCCCATCAAGCCTACCTTAATATTATTATTTTGGCCCGCCCATTACACATTTCCATTAACGTCATGATTTAAAAAATAAGTGAACTATGAAATAGATTTTCATACCCCGAACAAAGGAGAGATTTCAAAACCTTTATTTCAAAACCTTTATGATATTTTGTTTACCTCTCCCACTCATGTGGACATTTGTATGGATGACAACAACCAAGATACTCATAAGTTCGTTTCCTTAAATTTACAAGCCACCATTTGTTTTCTTGCGAGGAGCTATTACTAATAGCATTACTTCAATCAAATCCGTTAGGTTTGGTAAAACGGGGGAGGCCAGCAGCCACCGTATCAAGACATGTACAAATTTAAATTGGAAGATCCATATATAAAAGATTCAAAATTGTCCTTACATTAAAACTTGGTAAAATCAATTTCGAATTGGTTCTTTTCGCAAATAAACGATCCTTTGGACTTACCTGGCAGATTTGGTTTGCAGTGTGGTATGACCCTCCAAAGCCATAAACAGTGCTTCATTTCATCTTTTCCTGTTTCCTTTTCTTAGTGAGGAGAAGTTAAATATTTTGATACATTGGCTTCGTAACTCTTCGTATCCCTCTCTCTCGCTCTCTCTTTCTTTTCTTTTTTTTTTTCACCGATGACAGACAAATAACCCTCGCTGCTAAAAAGAATAACAATTTTCAAACTCTTCAAAAAAGAAAAAGAAACAATAAAAAAAACTAAAGTAGCCTCAAAATTATGGTAACAAGATGAAGGTTTCTAAGATAATACAAAATCACTGGATTGGGAATCGGTAACAGCACATTGGTCAGACGGGAAGGGAGACCCCTTTATTTGCCATGCTATCAAAGATATCGTTCAGCGCTTGACAAAGACCAACAATCTACACAGACCAAACAAAACAAATAATTACACGGTACATCAAGACCAAAAATGAAAATAATAATTAGACATTTTTCCTTCCTTCTCTCTTCTCTCTTTTAATTTTTAAAAAACATTTAGTCATTGTCATAAATGCAGATATCTAAAATTTTCCATAACATGTGCCGCGCAATTTAAGTGAACCTGCTTTACTCTTTCAAATTTTGAAACGAGCAACAAATAAATAGAAATGAAATCCAGAGAAAATACCTGTTGATCCCATTGCTGCAGCTCTTCAATATCGTCCTCGAAATGGATAATAGCTTCAACCTGATAGCAGTTTCATAGCTAAATATAATATGTGCAAACAGTTCTGAAAGCTAATTAAAATAGATAATCCATTTTTTTTCCAATAATTCTTTCATTTGGGGGGAATCGAGAAGCGAAGATAAAAACCTGGTCAATTGATCCCCGCATTCTGTCCTCATAGATCATTCTGGATGCTATCTTCTCAGCCTAAAAACAAAGTCAAATTTAGCAAGCAAAATGAACTTGATAAGCAAATTGAGTATCTGCTTGCAAGCCAGAAGTAGAAGATATCAAATAAGTTCATTTTTGTGAGCTCTTTAGCTTGAATCTGTTAAGGTATCCCAATTGTTGGAAAGACTTCCGGAAGGGTGAGATTTTTAAGTTGTTAGCAGCTTTTTATGTGAAAAAACTCCAGACGCAAACAGCCATACTGCCGAATAATTTACGAAGCTTTATCATGAAAGAAAAGGTAAGCAAATTGTGTTAATGAAACTTGTACATGCCTGATTCCCAGAAAATCTTCAGCTTTCACGCCAGATATATTCTAGACCTATTAGTTCCACCGACACTGCCAATATTTATAAAATCCTTGCTAGAATTTGTGGATAGACCTAAAAGATCAAGGTCCTACATGTAACTATTTTGGAGAGCCAACCTGGCCTGCCTCTAGAGGGGGTAAACAACATTTTGAGACCTATCCTTGAAACGAGGTAGTTGATGAGGGGGGTAAAGTCATATGATATGGTTGATTGGTCCTTCGTATGGCTTTGAATGCAAAGAAATTTGGTTGCAAATAGAGGTACCATCAAGGGCACAACCCCAGTATCTCTTATTTAGTAATTATTAATGAAAAAGCAAGAGGGAGGATTGTAATTTCCTGAGGCCTATATGATATTGATAACCTACTTCTTTGTGTTAGTCACTGATGTTCGAGTAGAAGATCACACTGGAAGGTAGTTGGAGTCCAGATCCAGATCATTGGAATTTCTTTTATCGGCAGGGATAATTTGCACGCATATCAACTTAATTTTCAAATTAAAACTTGTTTTGAATAATGAATATTTTCTAGCAAATTTCAGGCCAGGGAAAGTAACTTTATATTAACAACAATTTTATTGATTCGGTGAAAAGTAAAATCAAGACAAGTAAAGAACAGTACACTACTACACGTTCACAAGTTTCAATTGCAGCTAATTATAAAGGGACTACACTTATAAAAAGAACTAGAAATACACACGAACAAGAGCCATGATACAAAGCTAAAGCTAAGACCTTCCCGTTTAAAAGAGTTTTCCTTATTCTCTTAAACATGGTTAGCTGGGACCTTTTAAAAGAGTAATATTTTTTCTCTTTCTTTCTTTCGTTTCTAATTAATAGAGAGGTTCGGCAGGTTAATGTGATAGGATCCATTCTCTCTCCCCGTTTATGTTAAAAAATCAGTAATTTAAGGATCATTTTTACCCAAACAGACAACAAGAAACTAATTGCATGTCTTAATTTAAACATACTGTAAGAAGCGAATCTAAAATCATTAGCAAAAAGTAGACGAAGTTCTGCCGAAGTATTAAGAACAATAAAATGGCACACACCTTATGAGGAGGAATACCCAACAAAGTGCCTAACTCTTCGAAGCTGCGACAGGAATAACCAAAAACAATAGTAAAACGAGAAAAAAGGAATAAAGGAGAACGAGATGACAAACTACACATATTTAACCTTATATTTGTGTAGAGTTTGCTTGCACTGAGAAGATTATGCTCAATCATAGCACGATCCAACACAGTAAAATTATCTGGCAGAAGGGCTTGCTGTTGAAGTAATGTAAAGGAAAATTTCTTAAAAAATGATTCAATGCAGAATCAAGAAAGAGGTAAAGAGCAAAAACAATAACCTGGTGAGGCTTTAGCTCTTCAGCAAATGCATCAATTTCAGGCTTTCTCAAAATTCTCTCCAAGTAAACCTAATAGTTAAATTTTACCCTGATTAATGTCATTGAACTGAACAGTCTTGAACGTAGAGAGAGAGAGGGAGAGAGAGAAAGGGAACCTTTTGCAGTATTGGATAGATTTTTAACTTTGAGCAACGCTCATCCTAAACCAAAAGGTCAATGCTTAGAAAGTGCATATTAAAAAAATCACTCCCCTCCAAAATGATATATAAGTTCCATTTTTTTAAAGAAGATTTTTACTTTGTATAATGTGGCAAGAACTCGGGATCGCTGTGGACCAGCAGCAGCCAATATTGTGCATGTCACTGCAGCAGATAAAGCTTGTTCCAATGCTTCTTCGTTGATTTCTCTGAGAAAAAAACAGATAAAGTAACTAACATCCGCCTTTATAATGACTATACTAAAACAAGAAAGGCCGAAGGAAAGTATTAACTAAGCAATATCTTTTAAACACACCATGATTTCCTTCAAAGAAAAAAAAAAAAAAAAAAAAACNAAAAAGCATTAAGTTTTCTAAATTCAACTGTAGTATACAAATCATAGGATTGTGTTGGAACTCAGTTCTTTTTTCTCTTTTCTTTTTCTTTTTTGGTGGTTAGTAACCAAGCTTTCAAGGACATACAAAAAGCAACAAAGAGCCCTCAACTACCTACAAAAACGAGATCAAATCCAAAAGAATGATGCTAAGTTAATAGTTACAAAAAGTCCAACAAACAGATGCCCATAATGAGGCACTAAACCTCACTTCCTCCCAAACCTCGTCAAAAGATTGCTCCATCCCTCTAAAAATTCTACTGTTTCTCTCACTCCAGACTACCCACAAGATAGCGAAACAACAAGTCTGCCACCAAATACTGCCCTAATCATGAAACAACGATCTCCTTGACCAAAAACCAATATATATTAAAAGTATGTGGGAACAAAACTTCCTTTTCCAATGAAGGCACAGAATTGTTTAGTAGATTGAGTAAAATAATTTTGCAGAATTGATATTAAAAAAAAAAAAAAAAAAGAACTAGCTTTCGTCCATGCATGTGCAAGTCTCTAAAATTTTGAGCTTATAGATCCGCCTAGACACTATGAAGCCAGAGAAATTAAACTCAAGAGAGATCTTCATAATATAATTGTAGAAAATAGTTGAAGGCATAAGGCTTAGAAGGGTGAAATATTAAAGGAAAATCAACAAAAGACTATTTGCATAATACATTTATGAAAATTTCAGACTGAAAAGGCCCACAAAATTGGTCGACACTCACTGCTATTGCATATTATAATTATATCAGTGTCAGCTTAATTTTGCAGTTCAACTATAAACTTGAAAGGAACGGGGAAAAAACGAAAATCTATGAGTCATATCAAGACATGAATATTGTACAATAAAACAAATGTCTTCATGTCAAAACTAGCCAATTTCCTATTTTGTAATTATTTACGAAATGAGACAGAAATGTATATGCTTATTATTTAAAGTTGAGCAATTCCTGCAGTAAATGAAAAGTGCAAAAAAGAATGTCAAGAATGCTGGAAATTTGATGCATACGAACTGGAAGACCTGTAAAAATAAAGGAACTTTCAAAGGCGTGCAAATGCTTTAAGGTCAGTGTCCTAAAACAAGTATATCACTCGAACAACGGTTGCTTGACAAAGCTAGAAACCACTTCTATTCTATGAAAAGAATGTTCAACTTTACATACTCATCTCCTATTTGTCTCTTTTCAATTTGAGATATATCATAATAACGCAGTGCTGCTTCCAAGAACTTCCTTTTCAAGTCTAAGATCCTAGCATAGCAAACCTGCGACAACGGTGGGGATTAAAAGACAGAAGAAAAACCATATGGCCATCCTTAAGTTATTGTCAGGATTAAAAGACAGAAGAAAAACCATATGGCCATCCTTAAGTTATTGTCATCAACAACCGAAAGCTTTCCTAACCTTGTATTGTAAATTAAGGACTTCGTGCTGACTATTGCTAACCAAGAATGATGCTTTATTGATAAAAGCCTCAGCATTAACAGCATCATCATCCTGTTGAAGAAATTGAGCATGACTGAGTGCTCAAGTACCAAAGACTAAATAAACTTCATTGCCCGCGTAAGTATAAACATTAAACAATTAATTCTTGTCAAGCGCCTCCAATGCAATTAAAAATTGCTGTATGATTATATTATATCATGCATAGTCAAGATGACCAAGTTGGTCTAGGGCACCGGTTTAAGGATTTTATCATGCATACAATGCAATCTGAAACCACTTTCCTCCATCATACAGAGCTCAACGTAATGCTTTTACATGACCTCATAGCAAATTGCCACTACTAAAATATAGCCCTTTGTTATAAATACCGTTGTAGGAATTAAATTAAAACTACAGAATTATACTGTACCTCAAGGTATAAACGAGCAATTTGAACACATTTTGACAATCTGTATGACTCGTCGATCACTCTGACAAAGACCATAAAAAGGTAACTACAGTAAGAGTCCAAAATTTATATAATTGTACTTTCACGGAAGAGGTTGAAAGGAAAATGGGTATTATACCTCATTCCAGAGTCTAGATCGATGCCACTGAGCATCTGAGCAGCTTTTGACCATTGCTGCTCTGATTCATACAATTCAGCAAGCTTCTCTCGAATAATCAACACCTGCAGCTCACGGGAGACAAATTATTTCCTTCCTCTACGGACCATGCAAGTCGAGATCCATGAACAACATAAGTAGTTAAAACTGAAGCCCCTAGCCACACTCAGAACATTGTGAGAAGAGAACAGAGGAACTGATATTAAAATAAAAATCATATTTACTATGAATAATTGATATTGATCATTTCAAGATAACAACACACTCAAAATATACCTCTTACTGATTTTTATGTCCTTGTATGAAGGACGCTGCCAAGAGACTTACTATACATTACATAATCTTCTGCACACTCAACATTAAATGTACTCTAGCATACTGGATGTGCACTGACTATGCTTTGAACATGAATCCGAAAGCTACGATACCTCTCCATTTTTACACACTCAATTCCAATATAAACCCAAAAACACTCATGGACCTATTTCTTACTGGGAATCAAAGGTAACATAACAGAAGTATATACTCCATTTAGATGTGTAATTAGACGGATGGCAAGGCCAGGCTCCCGTCTCAATTCAGTCAGAAGTGACATTGGTTATTGGTTATCATTACCTAATTGAGAAACATCATTCCTACGGATTATGAAAGAATAACGCCAGAACCAAACCTGCTCCTCGAAAGAGACAACGCGCGGCTGAATCTGTGCGAGGATGTAATGGGCGATATCTTTCTGAGTCTCACCCTCCAATTTCCCCAACTCTTGCGCAAGAGTTTGCAAGAGCTGCCGCGAAACCACAAGCGGAACTTCGTCAGATAGTGCTGCATATCAAGAGTCGTCAGATGATTAGCCCTAACTTCGTACTAAATTGAAGATGAACAAGTTGGGAGAAAACTTCAACGTATTAAAAAAAGGCAGCTAACTGTGATCGATAAACTTCTTGGCTTGGACTGAATCGTTTGACGACAAAACATTATACAGAATGTTCTTATACTGTTCGATCTTCTGCCTCTGGTCTGAGATAGCAGAGGCGCTCGCAAAGGCGCTCTCCATGGCAATTCACTGACACCTTCTGTGATCAAGCCCCGGCTTCCCTTCGGCTACGAAAGTGGAAACCCTAGGTCACGGAAAAACCCTCTCCGCCACAGCTCAATCCCGCGCCCTGCAATGGAGGGAACTTCTTCTATTTTCCGATTCTAGATCGGAAGTATTCCCTACAGCAAGAGGGAGGAACAGCTTGATCATCCACTAATTGGAGAGCGACACGTAGATGTAATGGCTATTTCGTAATTTCATAATTTCGTAATTTTTTTATTGGAACGATTCTTCGATCGACATCGACGATTTTCTTTTCGACCGACTTTCCGAATTATATATTACATTCTTACTTAAAATAAAAATTAATTTTTTTGTCTCATCCATCCAACTTTATTCATTTTGATTCTCAATACTCTTAAAATATTTATTACTTTTAAAAAAACTTTTTAAATATATATTATTTTTGCTTTTTTAAATACATATTGTTTTTGTTTCAAAATGGTATATTTCGAAGTTAAATTATATAATATATTTTAAGAAAAAATTATTCAATAATTTTAAAAAATATAATTTATAAAAGCACGATT
The DNA here is from genome assembly GCF_002806865.2 of Cucurbita pepo subsp. pepo. Lineage (NCBI taxonomy): Eukaryota > Viridiplantae > Streptophyta > Magnoliopsida > Cucurbitales > Cucurbitaceae > Cucurbita > Cucurbita pepo. Next base: position 587,976 of record NC_036643.1, read on the forward strand.
CATATGATATAAAAAATTTAATTCGACAATATTGAAAATTTTGGATCTCAGATATTTAATTTGTGGCTATATAAAATAGAATTATTGTGAAAACCATTCCATCAATAGAAAATTACGTACATAAACAAACACTCCTACATATATGTTACGTCTCACATCTCACAGCTGAATTTGTAAATTTTTTAAGAAAAGGCAATCTTCGAAAGTGAAAATTCGTACAAAATCGATTTTGTGCGGACAATTCCTCGCCGATTTGGGTCGCGAGGAAATGAAGGTATAGGCATAAGGCGGAGTTTGATGTACCAGTTAAGTTACCCGCTTCTTCGTCTTTCCTTCCCATAATTGGCAAGGCCATCCGTCTGTGTTCTTGGAGCTCGATCTTCTCTGTCAGACGATTTTCCTCTTCATAATCTGAAACTGAACTGGAAACGGTTTACAATCTCTACAATTTGCGAGCTCTGTACCACAGGCGTCTCTGGAAATGGATAACACCGGTCAGTAATAGCCATTGTATTTACTTCGGTCTTGAATATGATCTATGGCGGTTTCCTTAATCCTGCGCTTTAATGGATTCATTTCCTCATTTACGATCCGCGTCGATTTCGACAATAATTGAAGTAAGAGAATGGCGGAAAAAGAGATGAAAATTAGGATTAGGATGTCGACCATTGGTATTGATAAGGAAGGATAGAGTATTGATTTCTTTGCCGCGAGTTTAGGCTGTCATGTATTTGTTTCTGCTTACTAGGATATATATTCCCGAGCTCATGCTCTTAATCAATTGCATTTTTAAGGCGGTTTATCTACTCCAGCGTATAGCCTCATATAGTGGTGTATGTTAACTTTACTACCAGCTTATTGTAGATTTATTAAGCATACGAACAGCATCGTCGAGTTATTGGAAATTTGCTTGTTAGACTTTCTATTTTGTCAGGAAGTAGTTCTTGATGTTTGTCTATTAAAGTGGTCATTTTCTTCTACATATAAACTATAAAGCAGTCAAACTGTAGTTACTCCCAAGTTATCTGGATTTTTACTGTGTCAAATCTTGATGAAGGATTTCTGATGCCTCTCAGAGTTTAATTTTTGCGATAATGCTCGATTGTCACCTTATATTTTGATTGTTTGACACCATGAATGTTCATACCTCTTGCAGGGAATCCTCAGGGCATTCTTATGCCCCCAGTTGAGGGCGTTGCAGGAGGAGGAACTGCTTATGGATGGAGTGATGGCAGCTTAAACACATCAACTCTCCCCAAAAGATCTATTGATCCCACCGAAGTTCCTACAGCAGATCTAGTTGATGTGTGGTGCATGCTAAGCACAGCAAATGTTGGACCTCAGGAAATGCCTAGGCGTTTAGAACCTGTAAGTATGAGTGATATATAATTAGTATCTTCTTCCTGGTATTGATTTTATTTCTGTGCTTAAATTACAAGTATGAAAGATATATAATTAGTATCCCCCAAAAGATCTATTGTACTTTTCTTGTATCTTGCATGCGCCATTTTCCCCTAGAACATAAAACCTCATTGATTGGAAGCCTTTAATGGAAACCAGGAGATTGGATTTATTGATTCATAATGGGTTTTTAATTTGTGAGTGTGTGGGGGGGAGCTTAGGGCAGTGCCACCTCAAGAAGGTACGAGTTACTGGAACTCAATTGGCAGGAGAGCTAGTCTTTTCGGAAACTGGTTCCATTCTGATTCCTACAGCCTATTTGTTTATTGACTGACTCGGTGGTAAACAAACTTATAGTGACCATGCTTAATTCAAGGAATAATGTCTTAATTAATCCAACTAATAAAACAGAAACTAGTAATTGAATTTAATGCTAGCATTCACGTGTTTCCATGTAACCATAATATAGAGAAACTAGAAATACCTTTCTTTGCTTATTTCATGTCAAATGATCGGATTTGAAAACTGGTAATTCTGAAAACTAATTACTGTGATGATTTGGCCTTCAGATGTGGCATTCCATGTGTTTAAATATTTGTATGCTCTTTGGAAGGAATTTTAAATTTAGTTTTATCTTTGCAGATAAATCTTCTGGCAGCTAGAAATGAGAGGGAAAGTGTTCAAATTGCTATGCGTCCAAAAATATCTTGGGGTGGTTCTGGTGTGGCTGGAATTGTGCAAGTTTTTTCTGGTGATTTATGTTCCACATCTGGCGATCGGTTAGTGTCACTAAACAATTATTCATACAGTCTTGTGTGTTCTTCCCCTTATAAACGTTCAGAGGTGGTTGTGTGCAGGCTAGTTGTTGGACAATCATTGAGGTTAAGGCGTGTGGTGCCCATATTAGGTGTTCCAGATGCCCTTGTCCCACTTGATCTTCCAGTTAGTCAAATAAACCTTCTCCCAGGGTAATGACGACTAATGTGTTGAATTGGGATCTTACATTATGTTTTGTAAGGAATGCTGGGTCAATTTTGTCCAAATCTGAAATAATATTTTATAATGTTGCAGAGAAACTACAGCAGTTTGGGTTTCCATTGATGTCCCAAATATGCAACCCCCAGGTCAATATGAGGGAGAAATCATCGTTACTGCTATAAAGACGGATGCAGAGTGAGTCTATTCACTTCTACAGCTTAAAACATGTTTCAAAATTTCCTTATTGAGTAACTCTTTTTTCTGGTGGCTAATATATTATTGTTACGTTTGACTTATTGGTAAATACTCTAAACTGCATCAGATCTTCAACACAGTACCTAGGCAGAGCTGAGAAGCATCAAATATTTAAGGAACTTAAGAGCTGTCTTGATATTATGGAAAATGTTGATGAAAAGCCATTGGATGAAGTGGTAGGTTGTGAATCTACCATTCTAGCTTGCTTATAACAATAATGTATCTCGTGTGACATTTTCTAGCATTTAAGCTGCTTGTATGAAACGTTGTCTGTTCAGGTTGAAAGAGTGAAATCTGCAACTGCTTCTTTAAAAAGAGTTACTCAATCTCCATCATTTTCTGAATTTTATTCTGAGAATGGTTCAATTGATGTGATGGATGAAGATGCCTTTTCAAACCTTTCAGTACGTGTAAAGATAATGTTGACAGTTTGGGACTTCACAATACCGGCGACTCCTTCACTTCCTGCCGTAATTGGTGTATCCTTGTATATAAAGGATAAGTTATTAATGTTTGGAGAACAATCAAGTTTTTAGTTTTTAAAATATATATTTAGGCATCACATGGTCCTAATATATGAAATAGATTTTTAACTTTCATGCAATGAGGGATGAAGACATTTAGAATAATGCATGCCTGAAAACTTTTGCGTTTAAGCCTTAACTACTAGTTAGGTATCTGATACTGTAATTGAAGATCGTTTTGGTGTTGAACATGGTACTGATGAGTGGTTTGAGGCATTGGATGAACATTTTAAATGGCTTCTTCAATATAGAATCAGTCCTTATTTCTGCAGATGGGGTGATGGCATGCGTGTTTTGACATACACTTGCCCCTGGCCAGGTACCATGATGAAACAAACTAGGAACTGTAATTTTATTCTATGTTATTGCAGTGCAATAATACGTGACAGGCTGTTCTTATTGTTCTAATTTTTCTGGTGGAATATTGCTTTTTGTTGCTTTCTCTATCTGATGTTAGTTTACTCTTTCATTCATATAGCTGATCATCCGAAGTCAGATGAATATTTTTCAGACCCACGACTATCAGCTTATGCTGTACCATATAGAGCAGTCTCGAGGTAAATTCTCAGTTTCCTCCATTCAATTATGTCAGGCATGTTTGAGATGATACTGATGAACTTCCAACAACTTGTTGATGTGCCACAGTGGTGATGCGGCAAAAGATTACTTGCAAAGAGAAGTTGAGATATTGAGGACAAAGGCACACTGGAAGAAAGCTTATTTTTATCTGTGGGATGAGGTATTTATGTTGTGCAGACACCCAAATTCAACTCGTACCCATTCTATATACTACTGTAGTATGTTGGCAATAATATTCATTTTTTAGTTGTAACAATTTGTTTAAAAAACATTTTTGGTTTCCAAACTTTCATGGAGGTGGCAAATTAGTCCCGAAATTTTAATTTCTAACAATTTAGTCCTTGTACTCTCAATTTTCTAACAATTTATTTTTTGAACTTTACAATTTAGTCCTTATACTTCAATTTATAAGAGTTGGGTCTATCATGAAAAATATTGGTAAGATTTAGTGTGATATCTTAATTTGTAGATCAATAAATTGACTGGGACCAAATGTAGTCATAAGCTACAAAGACTAGTCGCTCCATAAGAAAAATGGACAATTAATTTTGATAGACTTTTCATGATAAAGATTAAATTGCTACAAAATTTAAAGTATAAAGACTAGATTTTTACAGACTAAAGTTTTAGGATAAATTGTAATTTTGATAAAAGTTCAGGGACCAAAAATATTTTTTAACTCGGTAGACTTTGCAAGTATATTGTATTTGTAAACTAACTATAAAGATAGATGTTGAATTTGAAACAAACCAGTGTTTAAATTTGTTATGATGGGAATTGAATTTCAATATCTGTAGTTTAGTGATCAAAATTATTATTTTAAATGATTTCTTCTGATGTAATCTCATTTTTCTGTGATTCTTTCATAAAGCTTACCACTTCAAACTTTCTATGGCAGCCATTGAATATGGAACATTATGATTCTGTTCGCAGTATGTCTAGTGAGATTCGTGCTTATGCTCCTGATGCTCGTGTATTGACAACATACTACTGTGGTATGAGACATGCTCTTACATATATTTGGTCTATTCATTCTATTGCAAACTCAGATTACATTACTCGAAGTGATTACACAAATTTCCCTGCTAGATTAATAATTTGCATGACACAAAGATGGTATTGTAGTTTTCATGAACATTATTCAGACATCAACCTCGTTGTTATTAGAGTTTTTGCACTTGAGGATTTGATCCAGAGTTTTTTCATGTGAATACAGTAGAAACTAATCAGATTTTTTCTACAAGAATCCGGTAGTAACTAATCACAAATATAATTTGTGATTGTTGCTTTATGCAGGACCCAATGATGCGCCTCTTGCACCCACTACGTTTGAAGCATTTGTGAAGGTTCCGAGTTTCTTGCGCCCACATACTCAAATTTATTGCACAAGGTAATACTCTAATTGCAAGTAGAGGAGTTCGATAAACAAGAATAGAAGGATGGGGCAGATATAATTCGTGTGTCTTGTAGCAATATTGAGTGGAATGGGCGATGAATATAATATATTTCACAGGCCAGGTTCTTGTAGGTTGGTCAGAATATTTTAAGGTATTCGGACGATGTTAAGAACTACACACACCCACATAAAATTATATCTTGCTGCCCTATCTAAATCTGACGGTCTTCCTCCAGTCTTGGGATCATTTTTCCACTATCTACACTAAATTGCTTAGCATTAAAGAATATGTGTAATTTATTTTTGTTATCCAGTGAATGGGTGCTTGGCAATCGAGAGGATCTGGTCAAGGATATAATTGCTGAATTACAACCAGAGAATGGTGAGGTAATAATTTATGGAATTTTAGGTCCCTAAAATGTATTTCCCAGAATTGATTTCTATGAAATTATATGTTTATGGTTTATCACACGTTTAGTAGTGTATTTTCAGTTAAATGCGTTCATGGCTTTGTATTTTGTTTCTGTTTGCATGAACACCTCGTAAATATGAATTATTCTGTTATGAGGCTGTGACTTCCTCACTCTCTCTTTCTATCTCTAGGTTTTTGCTACTGATGTTTAGTCATTAAATTGCTGCTTCGACTTCTGTTTTGAGTTGTTTCATTACTCCTGGTGATAACAGTGGGTGAACTAGAGTTGGTGACTGATTAGAAATAAAGGTTTTAAATATTTTCGATGGATGAAATCTTTATTTTCGTTCTTTAGAGCATCCGTGATTCAATCATCAATGAATATTCTATTTTAGTCCTTTTAAATGGTTGCTATCCTCTTGTGGTCTAAAGGTTTAAGTCCTTTTGCATAGTTCTCTGCTGAGGATATAATCACCTTTCTGGCAGGAATGGTGGACATATGTGTGTATGGGGCCAGCTGATCCCCATCCAAATTGGCACCTCGGGATGCGAGGTACACAGCATCGTGCTGTGATGTGGCGTGTATGGAAAGAAGGCGGGACAGGATTTCTTTATTGGGGTGCAAACTGTTATGAGAAGGCAACAGTTCCGAGTGCAGAGGTAAGCTATACTTGCATAGCTGCAGAAGCTCTAATGCTGAACGTTGTATGTCACATGCTTTCCTAACAAGTCTCTATCATACTCGAGTAGATAAGATTTAGACGAGGCCTTCCTCCTGGAGATGGAGTGCTTTTCTACCCTGGGGAGGTTTTCTCATCTTCACATGAGCCAGTTGCTTCCTTAAGACTTGAGCGTCTTCTTAGTGGTTTGCAGGTGATTTTAATTCTTACTGGATGCTATATTTGACCCTACGAGTTAAAACCTAACATTTTGGATACGGATTATTATAGTATATAAAAATATTAAACTGTGTACGCAGCCGACCATGCATAATACAAAAGTGAGTAAAGATCCTTTGGTGTTTTGTGTTATGCCCAAACAATTAATCCTGTATCACAGCAATGTATGGTATTGCTCGAAATTCGGGTTGCAAATTTCTACTTAGATAAAAATGACAAGAATAGTCTCTCTCAGTTCGTTTATTTTGGCAAATAAAAATTTTCCTGGATATGGATAGCGTACTCATTTTTATGTACTTTGGAATTGCTAATGAAATCTGTTTTGGATGCCAATTAGGACATTGAATATCTGAAGCTCTATGCATCAAGATATGGTAGGGACGAGGGGGTTGCTCTTTTGGAGAAGACTGGAGTCTATCAAGGACCTGAGCGATACACTCATGATCACATGCCAATTGATGTTATGCGGGGTGAAGTTTACAACTTATGTCGGTCATAAAACGACTGCCTGCTAAAATACGGTGGAAATTGTAGATTCCCCAGTCAAAGTGGAGCAGGTTTGGGAGTCCTCAGTTGAGGACAGTCAAATACTCGGAGATGCGAGATCTTTGACACATTTGGATCCGACTTGAATATTCCCTTTCGGAAGCCCTTTTTGAAGCGAGGTAACTTTCTCGGTTATTGTACCATGTCTACAGTGTTATTTCTTTCTCAAGCAACCAGTCGATATTGAACATCCTTGTGCAAAAAACATGCGTATAAAATATTAGATTCAGGCAGTAGTAACCTGCACGATCGCGCGTCATGATGAAGCTATAGTCTTTTTTTCCCGCCCTGTTATCATTGTACCTTTCTAGCTCCAGTAGTCGTAGACCTACTTTAAGTTCTCCTTTGCTTAGACACACTGGTTGAGTTTGTGATGCTATGCTTGAGTTTCAGTATACGACCCTTTTTTCCCTTATTAAATAAAAGGTTAAATAATACTTTTCCAGTTTTCCATACTCTAGTTTTGTCAATATTTAGTCTCTGTGCCTTCATTTGTTTCACTCCGAACTTAGATTACTTATTGTGTTGACATTAAGAATCCTGTTAGCTACCAACAGGTTGAATTAAGTGACAACCACATGTTACCCAAGTCGAGTTATGTTACCAAGAAATAAAATACACACGAAGCTAATTTGTTTGGACCTAGCACCAGGATGAAAACCACTAACTTATACATGTAGGAGCCATAGACTAACCTGCCCCAATAACTGGCTTTCAGATTGAAAAAGAAAAGGGAGGAAAATTGGATCCATTTGGGGGCTAAGTCCCAAGGTGAGGGTGATGGTGATATATACTGTGTGGTTAGAAATCACTGAGGGAGATTTAGCAACCATATTCTCAGATTGAATCATAGGCTATAAGATTATCCACTCAACCTCCTCTTCACTCTTTAAATCCGTAGTCGGCCTCGTTAACATGAAATCATCGTCAACAAAACCCTAACTACAAGGCCTTGCCTCCCCCTTCCAAGTAGAGTTCAATAACCATGTTGGATGGTTTTGTCTATGGTTCAAACCTGTAGATAGTGGTCCTGACCTGGTTGGACAAATGGGTAGATTCTCATTTATTGTACACGCCACATGGGTACCATATAATTCCTGTTGCCAATTAACAGGCTTTTTGCCAATGGGAAATGACTAAGATTTCACATTTCTCGACTAAAGAGCAACGGTACAAAACTTAAAAAAAAATACTATATAATCAACGTTAGTAATTTATCAGTCTCACTGTTACATGGGCCATAGCAATTATATGAAATATTGCCCATGGGAATGGAGATGTGATAAAAGTAAATACTCCGTAGATTGACTTTTTTCTCTTCCATGAATCATTTGTCCCCGCCCCTAGAAACTAGTTGATTATAATCACTACATTGACCTTTGCATCGAATTGGCAGCAGCTTTGGACTCTGTAATATGCATTATATTAACACCATAATGACATGAGGAAAAGAAGGAAAAAAGGCAAAAGAGAAAGGAAAGATGAAAGCTTTTTTAGTTGGAACTCACGGCTATCACAGATATCCAATTCGCAAATCAAATATATGGTGATTACTTTTGCATCTTTTGCCCCTCTTGCCTTTTTAAATTGTGATCTTCATCCTTGATAGCTGTTTACTTTTATCTAGTAAATGTTGAACTGGGTCCCTCTTATCCTCGAAATTAATGCCTCTCCCAACTGTTGAATTTTGTAGGTAAAATATTGAGTATAACTCTTTCATGAATCTAAGGGTAAATTTTGCAATTGTGGTCTCTATATGGATTTTATTTATTTATATAATTTAGATATTCTATTTTGTGTAAATCTATTAGGGATAAAACTACACTATTATAGGTCCATTGTATTAACATGTAATTGAATGAATTCAAGAAAGGGTCTTTGAGTTTAGATGAGACATGGAAAATCCTTTCAGAATAATTAAATGGACTTATTATATTGGGAAATGTCCCTATCTAAGTAAAAAAGGATTAAGTTTTGGTCCATATGTTGATTTTTTAGTAAAAAATTATAAACTTTAATGTCAGTGTATGGTACACTTTCCTAGAATAAATTGTTATTATAACATTATTATTTTTCAAATATAAACGGCCATCATATCATAATAAAATAACCGATAAGTTAAATTTTGTCGAAGGTAAAACAAATGATTTTCACACATGAAAATGATAAATTCCACCTTGGATACTTGGTTAGATTCTTCTATTACATACAAAATTAATATTAAATTTAGTCATCTAATAATTTTCCTATCTTCATAAAACAAACTTTTTCTCGATTACATTGGATAAAGTAGGAACTTGAGACTGATTTTTCCAATTTACAACATATATTAAGATATTAATACAAAATAATAGGTTTGCCGGTTTACTACTTTCTTTTATCACTTTCATGATGTAGTTATTTTTTTGTGTTTCCTAAATGTATAATGTTTGGTATAGTCGTGTTTACGTTTGGTAGATCTAAAATGTCTCATTATAGGGGGATGTGACTAGTCATTAATTCTTCTTACTCGGAGTGATATGTTATTTAAGCCATTGTGTTGTCTTTCTCGCTTATACCACTGCTTCAAACTTTCTTTTAACATTGTTTTCAAACACTATCACTCCATTTTTGGGCCATAGGCTCGAACATACTCGGTCGTCAACATTGTGATTTCAGGTTAGCTGACTCACTCGATGCTAAAAGTAAGTGTCGCATAATCGCTGGTAAACATTAGAAATGAGCTCTACCCTGCCAAGGACATAACTGGTAAAGACTAAAAATAAAATTTTGAAATGTCTACGGTACCCCGTCCGTAGATATCGGAGTCCTCAGACACAAAAGGACAAAACATTACCCTTTTAAGCAACCATATACCCTACAACCGAAAGCACGACCTTCAAAATGGAACCGCTCCTGTGATTTGCTTTCGAGTGATGATCTCGACGTTCCGCTGCGATCGTCCCCACTGTAACACCGTGGTCCCAACGCTTTGTAAGAAGCACGTGTAGGATAATGCCTTGTAGTAAGCCCAAGCTCCCCATTTACATTTTCTGTCACTCGTACTGTATCCGTACGTCTCCCTAAATACCCTCCAGCTTCATGTTATTTACACTATTGCCACCACTCTTCGACCACCCATACTTTTAATTCAATCGAAAAATTGGTCCGAGTTTCCCCGACAAATGTTATCACCTAGTAGATTACGACACGTGGATGGATAGATTTCCATCCCCTTAACCATGGTAATCACACTCACACACACACAAGTCCTTCCTTCCCTAACCATGGTTAACTGGCGCCGCTTAGATTATTTCTTTTTAATCTGATTTTCCACTTCTCCCTCTCTCCCACTCCTCAACCATTTCTTTTTCTTCAAAATTTCGGCTGTTTTTAATTTTTTTTTCAAATTTTTTAAAAACCAGAAATGTGAAAAGACAATCATGTCCTTAAATTTAGGTTCAGTTTTCCTAACATACAATCACAAGTTCAGAAGGCTTAGAATCCGAGTTGCTAATCATTGGATGGAGCGCAGTGTTCTTATAATGAGTTATTGTGTGCTGAGTTTTCAGTAAAGCTTAAATCCTAAAACTATCTTCTCGTTGAGCTTATTTGCCGAATGGTTGATATGGAAAATTGTTCGCCGGTTGCGGTTTCCGGAGATGCTTCTTTATCTTCTTCACGTTATATCGAACCAGTGACGGCGGTAGCCCTGCCGAAGAAGAAACGGAACCTTCCCGGAATGCCAGGTAAGGGAATTAAAAGCGCCAATCCAGCCGCGATGTTTTGATTGTTCGATATTTCTGTGATTTCAATCAATCTTGGCTCCCAGATTCGATTGTTTCTGTTTTTCAGACCCGACGGCGGAGGTGATTGCTTTGTCGGCGGAGAGTTTGCTGGCGACGAACCGGTTTGTGTGCGAGATATGCAACAAAGGCTTCCAGCGGGATCAGAACCTGCAGCTTCACCGGCGAGGCCACAACCTTCCCTGGAAGCTTCGGCAACGGACTGACAATGAGGTGCGTAAGCGCGTCTATGTCTGTCCGGAACCTACCTGCGTCCACCACAATTCGGCGAGAGCACTCGGCGATCTTACCGGAATAAAGAAGCACTTCTGCAGAAAACACGGCGAGAAGAAATGGAAGTGCGAGAGATGCTCGAAGAAATACGCGGTAAAATCCGATTGGAAAGCGCATATGAAAACTTGCGGAACTCGAGAGTACAAATGCGATTGTGGCACTTTATTTTCTAGGTTCGATTTTCGTGTTTCTTTTCTCTGTTTAATGGATGCCTAGAAATCATCGCTTCTCTGTTTATCCTTTTCACTGAATTTCTGTTTCGATTTCTTGAAGGAGGGATAGTTTCATTACGCATCGAGCCTTTTGCGATGTATTAGCGGAGGAAAGTGCTCGTGCTCAAACCCTAGCAGTTCCATACTCTAAAGCGAAGGAATCGGACACGGTTTCGCCTCCCCAGCCACCGCTCACTCCGACAACCACTGTGGTATCTCCGGCGTTGTCAATTCACAGCTCAGGTAATACACTTAATCATCAATAATGGCGAAATGCTCCAAATCCTTAATATCCGATGTAAAGTTTTGATTGATTTTCTTTTCTAAGAACTACACATTCCTTGACTTGTGCGTCCATATGCTCAATAATGTGTATAATTAAGAGGCTAATCGTGTCAAATGGAACCTTTCTCGATCCATTGTTGTTTGCAAGTCCTTTCTCTCTTTTATTTTGTTTGTTTTTCCCCCAAGGATTCGGTAGTACTGCTCGTTCACGGGCAATTCTTGCATGGATGACAGTGAAGCTCAAAGATCGAGGATAGTGGAAAGGCAGAATGATGGCTTATCGGAAAAAAAAAAGTCGCCATTATTCTCTTCCCCTTTACTTCCAAAAGTGCTTTTCTTTTTCAGTTCAAGCTGTTCATCATTCACTGAAAGCAACTACCGAATTCTGTTCTTCACTCACGAATTCTGTTCCCTGTTTTTGATTCATTTGTTCTGTTTTTTCTCTTTTCTGTTCTCACGGTACCTCCACGGATTATTCTTACAGAGATTTGACAGATTTGTTGGTTTGGTTTACAGAGCTAGCTGATACTCAGATAAGAGTTTCATCCATATCAACGCCTTCAGCTGCGGCTGTCAATAGTAGCTCAAACGATTTGTTTGGAAATAGTACTGTTTTTGCTCCCTCTGCATCATCCCCGACCGTTGCAGTTTCCAATTTACCCACCTCGATTGTGTCTTACGATTGCCCCTCTACTCGCCCTTCTGTTTCCACCGTGAATCCCACCTCGCTCTCTCTCTCCACACCTCTCTATCTTTCCACCAAAGGATCATCCTCCCTCTTTCCCCGACCTGACCAAGACCGTCTGCAGTACACGTGTTCAACTCAACCGGCGGCCATGTCCGCCACCGCTTTGCTACAGAAGGCAGCGGAAATGGGGGCAACCGCGTCTAATCCGTCGTTGTTCCGTGGCATTGGGATGGCTACTACTACTTCTTCAGTTCATGATAGGTCTGCCACTGCTAATGTGAACCGAGATCATCGCAATGGCGCTTCGTTAACGGCTGGGTTATGGCTTGAACTTCCCTCTGGACCGGCTGGTTCTGGTTTGATGATGGCGGGTGGTCCATTTTGCTCGTTTGGAAGTCAGCCCATGACGAGGGATCTTCTTGGGCTTGGCATAGACGGCGGCGGGGCCTCTACTAGTAGATTTTCAGCTTTGATCGCTTCCATGAACGGTGGGTGTGCCTACGACGAAAGCTCCACCGCCGACGCTTGGGATCGAGATGAACAAGATGGAAAATATTGATTGCTGGCTGGAGCTGCTGCTCGTGTGGTCCTCCTCCGACTTCGCCTCATAGCTCCGTTCAACTCCACGGTGGTTGCCGTTCCGCCCGTCGAACTGCCACTGTCTGTAGATGTTTTTAAATTATATTTAATTTGCAAGCCACTAAATTTATAATTTAAATTTAAATTTAAATTGATAGCTACTATATACCGAGCTTGTTTATAAAACAAGACAATTTAGTAATTTATCGAGGAATAAAACAATGTAACCTGACATAAAAAAAAAAACAATAAATATATATTTATTATGTAAACGCTCATGCCCCTAAGATGTTAATTATAATTACTATTTGAGGTCAACGTGTAGAAGCCAAGAACTCTTTGGCTTAGTGTAAAATGTTGTGCAAAAAAATAGTCTGAACCAATGATCGAGAGATGCTCCAAATTTTGGAGCAATGTGGGCTGAGGTCACGGCTTCAAGTAATTTCTCATCTGCCATTGACTTTCGCGGTGCTACAATGGATGGAACAAAGAAGAACGACCACAGACCTTCCTCTCCTGTACTTCGCTAGCAGCGGCTTTTCAATTTCCAAATGGTTCTCTGTGCTGTTTCCCTTGTTGTTGTTGTTGCTCTTCTTCTTACAATCCTCCTGAAATTTCTCTACTCCACTTTCTGGCTTCCATGGAGGATTCAAATCCACTTCCGAAAGCAGGGCATAAACGGCCCTCCCTACCGTCCGATCATCGGCAACTCCACCGATATCCGCCGTCTGTTCGCGGAGGCACAATCTAAGCCGATTCCGTTTCACCACGATATACTCAGTCGCGCTCTCCCTTTTTACTTCCGGTGGTCCGGTGAGTACGGAAAGACGTTTCTGTACTGGTTCGGGTCGAAACCGAGACTGGCCATTTCCGACCCGGATCTAATTAAGGAAGTGCTTGTGAATACGCACGGGTGTTTTCGAAGGATCCAGTTCAACCCGCAGGCGAAGTTGCTTTTTGGAGAGGGACTGCTAGGACTGGAGGGGGAAAAATGGGTCGCGCGTCGGAGAATCGCGAATCAGGCTTTCAACATCGAGCGCATAAAGGTATAAAACTTCCTTTACATAATTTCTATGTTGGCTGGTGTGTGTTGATAGTATAGTTTTAAATTGCACAGGGGTGGGTACCCGAAATAGTTGCTAGTGTGTCGAATGTTCTGGAGAAATGGGAAGAGATGAAGGGCGGAATGGAGGAGATTGAATTGGACGTTCACAAAGAATTTCGCCGCCTCTCAGCCGACGTAATTTCAAGAACCGCATTTGGAAGTAACTTTGAAGAAGGCAAGCGCATCTTCAGTTTGCAGGAACAGCAAACACATCTCTTCTCCCAAGCAGTCAGAAGTGTTTATATTCCTGGCTTCAGGTCTATTTTCAATTCTTAGTTTTGCTTTCCCTGATTTTCTGTGTACATTTTCATATTGTCCAATGTTACAAATCTACTAGTGTTCGTTTGAATTGAAAACTTGAAATGTAGATTTTTGCCGACGAAGAAGAACAGAGAAAGGTGGAGCCTGGAGAAAGAAACTCGTGAATCCATAAAAGAGCTGATTGAGGCAAACAGCAAAGGAAGGGAAAACTCAACTAATCTACTCAGCTTGTTAATGTCATCTTACAAGAACCAGAATGGGGAAGAAGAGAGACTTGGAGTGGAGGAAATCATTGATGAATGTAAGACATTCTATTTCGCGGGAATGGAAACAACTTCTCATCTTTTAACTTGGGCTCTTCTGCTACTAGCAAAGCATCCAGAGTGGCAAGATAAGGCCAGACAAGAAGTTCTCAACGTCTGCGCCCATAAAACACCTCCTGCGCCCGAGAATTTGAGCCAACTTAAGCTTGTAAGTCAATTTACACGTAATGATATATATATTCTTTGGATAAATGTCACCTTGCAGTAGTTACAGATATCCTTTATTGGCAAGTTTTGTGCATAGTCACTGTTGTTCTGTCCGAAAAATTATCAACTAGCAAGATGGAATTTGAAATACTTTCAGGTGGTTTGCACACGGTATGTAACAGTCCAAGCCCACCGCTAATAGACATGGTCCTCTTTGGATTTTCTATTTTAGGCTTTCCCTCAAGGTTTTACCTCTCCTTGACAAACGCGTTTTAAAAACCTGGAAAAACCCGAAAGAGAAAGCTCAAAGATGACAATATTTGCTAGCCGTGGGCTTGGACTGTTACAAATGTTATATGAGGCAAATACCGAGCGGTGTGTCAACGAAGACGTTGACCCCCAAGGGGGTGGATTATGAGATCCCACATTGGTTGGAGAGGGGAACGAAGCATTTATTATAAGAGCGTGGAAACCTCTCCTTAACAATACTCGTTTTAAAGCCTTGAAACTGATGGTGATATATAACATGTCAAAATAGACAATATTTGCTAGCGGTGAGTTTGGGCTGTTACACTGTACATGGTGGTGTTGATAACTCGCAGAATTCTGTTTTGGAAGTACGCAAGTGAAGTCGAACAATACGAATTCACAGGGACTAAAATATGATCGAAACATATATTTGGTTGGTTGTGTTAATGTTTTATGGATGTGGGTTTGAACTGAAATGGCATCCATTTTCTATGCTCGTACTCATTCGATATCATGCATCTCTTATGGCAGGTAGGCATGATAATTAACGAAGCACTTCGACTTTATCCTCCAGCAGTGATGATGACGAGGCAGGCAGCGAAACAGGTGACACTAGGAAGCTTGGACATTCCTGGTGGCACAGAGCTGTTCTTGGCGTTGGCTGCTGTCCACCATGAGAAAGAGATTTGGGGAGAGGATGCAAACAGCTTCAACCCTTTGAGATTTGGTGAGCCTCGGAAACACTTGGCTTCCTTTCTGCCATTTTCGTTGGGTCCCAGGATTTGTGTAGGCCAAAACATGGCGTTGATTGAGGCCAAAGTCGCCCTGGCCATGATAATTCAACGATTCTCTGTTGCTGTTTCTCCAACCTACACTCATGCCCCTTTGCTTTTTGTAACCTTACAGCCTCAGTTTGGTGCTCACCTCCTTCTTAGGAGCTTATGTAACTGAAACTTGCTGTTAGTCTAAATATGAAGTAAACGGTGGAGCTTTGTGAACTGTTTTGTAAAATGTCCAACGAGAACAGTCTCAATGTTGGTAGTAATAAGTTCAAGTTAATGTATAATCTCATTTCAAGAGACATCCACTTTATCTGGAGTTGAGGTCTGTGGGGACCTGACTCGAAGGGGGAGATGATTCCCTATTTAGACGGGGGACGAGGGAGGGAGTGAGAACATTTTTTTTAATTAATCAAAATTATAATTTTTTAAATAGGGATTTCTCTTAGTCTTGTAATAGAATAAAGATAAGGGGCATTTTTTTTTTTTTTTTTTTTCCCCAACTGATTTTCTGAAAAGACGTTTACCTGAAAATTAGCCACTGTCTGATGGTCGTTTACTAAGCCACCAGACGCCTTGACCACTAATAACTAGCAAAAGACGACCTTGGGATTGCCTTGTAAATTTACCAAAATACCCTCACCGAGAATCGAAACCAATGGATGAGAGCCGTGATATTTTCGTAAATAACCTGCTTTCCTCTCTACTGCAGCGTCAATGCCGGTCAATAATAAATAGCAATTTCGAATCAATTCGCGCCTTAGGGTTTTTACCTGGCGTCTGCATCCATAGAATTTTGTGGATTTCATCTCACTCCCTTCTATCAATTCTGTTCCACGGGGAGGTTCTACACGGGCCGAGCTCGTAACTAATTTGAAAGGTTCGTTTCTTTAATTCTGACCTACGGAAGCTTTATAGATGGTGTAAGCGGTCCAGGTTGCTAGAAATAGGTTTCGATTTAGTTTGTATGTGATTGATCTGGTAGAGCGAGGTTCCGTAATTGTCATTTTATTGTCTCCTTTTTCCCGTATTGTCGTTGAATTTGTATCTATTATTGGGTTTTCATTTTTGAATACGTGCGTTATGGTCTATCTTCGTTATATTGTTAATGACAAGTGTGTTTACGCTATTTATGGGTTGGTCTTGTGCGTTTCATCTTGTAGTTCGTGGGTCGTCTATGAATATTTTCTTAAGGAGAAGGAAAGTTATTTAAGTGGTGTTTAAATGTTTCAATAGTTCTACTGTTGTGTTCATTCGGAAAATTCCTTTTACTTGGCATATGCTATCAAATTCTATACTCACGCGATTGGGTGATGGTGATTTTAGAATCTGAGCGTAGCATGTATGACGCCAGAAGTTTGAACGCCCATTCTCACGCGTTGTTCTAATTGAAAAAAAAAAAAAAAAAAAAGTCGAAATAAACTTGTTCATTTCTTTACTCATTTGGTGAACTTTTGACCGGGCAGGGCTAATTTTCTTGAACATTTCGACATACTGATCACGTGAAGTAATATGCATCGAGTACTCTGAAATTAGATGTGCTGGGAGGAATGGTACTTTTTCTCATAAAAAGTTGTAGTGGTTTTATTCTGTGCTGGAGAAGAATCAAAGGGAGGCCCGTCTGTTTAAGGGGCTAATATGCCATCTTATATGTCAAAACTACGAGCATCGGTTCAAATTCTAGGGTGGGAAGGCGGATTTAAAGGTTCATTGGAGCTGCTTTTTGGGCATCAGAAACTGCTGTGTGGCAATTCTAGTCTATTTCACTCGGTTCCTTATTCCTCACTTACAGAGTTGCATGCTCTCTTAAGACCTGGCACTATTTCGGGTGCTAGTTCAGAGCTAGTCAATCGCAGGAAGAATATCTCAGCTCTTGGAGCAATTTCTCGCACATTTTCTGTTCCTTCTGTTTCAGGCCCTGCATTTCAGACTTGTAGGTATCACATTGATTGTGCCGTTGCTGAATCCAATCAATTTTCATCTCACCGCAAGTGTCAAGACAAACCAATGGCTGCTTGTGGTTCTAGAGCTACACTTGGTGAATGTTCTTTTGGTAATTCAAGTTTTAGAAATGCACCCTCGTCTTCTTCAGCGATCAGTCCTAGTATTTGTTTTAACAATAGAAGTGTTAATAGATGTCGGAAAGCCAGCATGAGTTTGAAAAATCAAGAGCAGCCTAGCAACAATGTGATATATGGATACTTCACTTATGACGTTGCAAAGAGGTTTTGCAGTAGTTACCTACATACTATGTCGGGAGTCGGTGATCTTCATACTTCATCAACTTCTCAGTTTTCATCTGGTTCTGCCCCCAATGTGTCATTTGATAATTCTGTGCGGGAGGAACAACCTGCCAACTCTACTGATTCATCTGAACAGTATGTTCTACTTGATCCCTTAATTTAAAATGAAAATATTATAATTTAAGTGCTTAGTTTAGATTGCATCACGACTTTGGTTTTAACTTACACTATTGACTTTATATGAATGCTGTCATCAAATGAACTTGTTCTTGCGCTCAGGGACTGCAATGAGACCCCCCCCCCCCCATGGNTCATATTCATTTAGTTATTTGGTCATTCCATTCTTATTGGTCCAACTATTGAGTGAGGATAAATTGTGAATAACGGTAACTTGTTCTGCTTAATCGACATTTTTAGTTATTCTGGTTAAAATGAATCCCTTGGTTTTATGAATTATATAAATGTATTTTATTGTTTTCGGATTTCATTATGGAATTCTTGTACTTGGTCAGTACTGCCGACACAGTATGCTGAGGCCCCCTTCCCTTTTTCATAGTGACGATTTGCAGTTTGGATGCCAAGGGTTCTTTATTTCTAAATTTCCTACTATGTTCTCCACAGGAATATCTCGATGGGCAAATCATTGAAACTGGTTTCTGGATCATGCTATCTACCCCATCCTGATAAAGAAGATACTGGAGGAGAGGATGCTCACTTTATCTGTGTAGATGAACAAGCCATTGGGGTGGCTGATGGTGTGGGTGGCTGGGCAGATCTTGGTGTTGATGCTGGACAGTATTCCCGAGAACTTATGTCTAATTCAGTTAGTGCAGTTCAGGAAGAACCCAAGGGCTCAATAGATCCAGCTAGAGTCTTGGAGAAGGCTCACTCAAAAACAAAAGCCAAAGGTTCCTCCACTGCTTGTATCATAGCGCTTACAGAACAAGTATGTTGATTCTTATTGAGACCAAATTCCCTGTTTTGAATCTCTAGATTCTTGATTTGATGCAATTACTTGACCAAAATAATTTTGGGAAGTTTCTATTTATTTGGAATTAAAGCCTAAGTCATCCTAGTCTGAACTTTTGGGTGGAATTCATAACAAGAGTAAAAGTCATTGATGTCTTCTAGACCTGTAAAATTTTCCCCTAGAGTAGTGAGGTGGAGCTTAACACTTCTCATATATAATATAATAGTATCTGTCAATAATTTTAGCTATCTGTACAATTACTTGCTCATATTTTGTCTTGCAAGGATGCCCCGCAGTTCTTTTATTTTATTACTGCACCATAGGTAATAATGTAAGGCCTCACTGCAGGGTCTCCATGCAATCAACTTAGGAGACAGTGGATTTATGGTGGTTAGAGACGGATGCACTGTCTTTAGATCTCCCGTGCAGCAGCATGATTTTAATTTCACCTTTCAATTGGAGAGTGGAAACAATGGAGATTTGCCTAGCTCTGGTCAGGTTAGTATGCTCATCAGCTTCCTTGCCATCTGTAGTTATCTTTCTTCTTCTGATTTAGGAAATTGGTCATGTTTTTAGTGAGTTAGTTAACATATGTACTGATGCATTAATGTCAGATTAATTGCTCTCTTCCCTTATATCAATCTACCATTCGAGATAATAATATGGAAGGTAGTGCATGGCAGATACCTACATAAATATGTGAATAACCTCACAGATTATACAGCTTTGTGACTTCCTCACGTATGGTTTACTTTAACATAAACTGATATAGTTTGAAGACTATATTATCAAAATAATATCATGAATTAGAAAAGCCCCACCGTTTATGATGCAAGTCTTGACACTGCTTGGCATATGGTTGTTATTTTGAGAAGAATTTGATATAGGTGGGAATGGTATCTTTATGGTATCTTTCCCACGTGGCCTTGTTCCCCTAACTGCTTAAATCTCAATTAGTTTTTTGTTATTTGTTTTAACTATGTACTTATAACCTGGGAAGTAATATCCCTCATGTCTTGGTACGAGTTGGGGAAAGAAGCATATTATGTCTTACCCCGCTCTGCTTTTCTACATCTTTTTCTTCCAAGTAATACTATGTTTCTTCTTTATTCATTTGCTTGCTTGGAATCCTTTGCTTTTGTTTTCCCCTTAGTTCATACTTCAATGTTAGGACACCGAACGATTTTGTTTACATTTTTAGAAATAGAGTGAGCAGAGTTGGCAAACCTTAAAAACGAGAGTAGTTTTTTTACTCTTCATCAACAACTTTAACTTGATAATGATGTGAGTATTGAAACTGATTCAGGTTTTCACAGTCCCTGTTGCTCCTGGAGATGTCATAATTGCTGGCACCGATGGACTCTTTGATAACTTGTACAACAACGAGATCACTGCAGTGGTGGTTCATGCCATGAAAGCAGGCTTAGGCACTCAGGTGACTGCCCAGAAGATAGCTGCTCTTGCACGCCAACGAGCTCTAGATAAAGACAGACAAACGCCTTTCTCCACTGCTGCTCAAGATGCTGGATTTCGCTATTACGGAGGCAAGCTTGACGACATCACAGTCGTCGTGTCATATGTTACGCGCTCTAATGATAAGTGAGTGCCCTGAATGTCATCTCCAACACTTGCATCTGCACGCTTCTGTATATAATCTTTGTAGCATAACCATTAACAATGCTTATTGCATCTAAGCACATTTAATTGAACTATCTCAACTCTTTACATGTTGTAGAGCGAATGACCTCGTTTGTAAGTGAAAAATCAGAGGTATGAGCCTCCCCAAGTCTGGGCGGTTGTTTCTCTGTTTTCTACTTCCATCTGAAACCTTTTGTGCTCATCGGATGCGTAATTGAACAATACCAAAGTTAAGGGTTTATTTTGTTGTGTTTTTCCTCCCTGGTTTCCCCCAATTTATCGCTTTTTTCTCCCAAATTAACAATCTTCTACGAGGTACCTCTCTAACACGTTAGATCGTTTTGTAATAAAAGCGAGCGAGTTTTCTTGTCATGAATTTTGGTATTGGTGGCAATGTTAGGATGTTAGAGATTAAATTAGTAGTGTTAATAGGACATTTAATCTTTGGAGTGCAGTTGGTGAAGTTGACGAATTCAATTCAATTCGAACAATTTGAACATAAATTAGTCGTTTAGATGATAAATTACCCATTTAGAGTAAATTAGCTTGGGAGGAATATTGACTTTTTAGTATTCAAAATTAGGTGGAGCCGTGGAGGGCGAAGTTAGGCAAAGCAACTAAACCAACGACGAAAGGAAAGCAACTGCAAAATGATGAACATCATCAACATTGGATCTTCTTCTTTCCCTCCTCTACGCCCATCTCTTTCCCATTTCCTCTCCCTTCCTGCGCCTCCTCTCCCTCTCTCATCCCAATTCCAATGACCAAAATCTCCGGCGCCACACGGTAAACGGAAACAACCCCATTTCTATATATATATATGGATTCGTAGCTCTCCCTTCCATTTCTATAAAAATCCACAGCAATCCATTCAACTCTCTACTCTGCTGCTTCACTCACGCCGTACTACGCCTGATTTCTCTATGGCCGGTCGTAAAGATAAAGCTCATTCAGCTCGCGTGTCTCGAGTCGTCATCGCCATCGCAATCGGAGTTCTTCTTGGCTGTCTTTTTGCTTTCTTCTATCCCCATGGACTTCTCCGCTCTGATCTACCCCTCCAAAACCGTCGACTCGGGAAATCGGAGTTACAGGTTCGATGCTTGTTGCCCTAGTTCCGGCTTCTGTGCGATTCTGAATTTTATACCGATTTAAATCCTCATTTATTGTTTCTGATTGCGACGTGAATCCGAAACTTCATATCAATAAGAGAAGAATTATAATTCATTTTTTTTTTTACATTGGGGCGAGTGATTTAATTTTAACCTTCAAACTTCTAATCTAGTTTAGTGAAATTAAGATTTCTGGGTAGTATGCGCATTCTTGTGGTTGGATCAGTTGGTCTGGTGGCGGAGTTTACTTTTTAGTTATGTGTGTTGTCATGGCTGGGTTTGTGTATTTCTCTCGAGTCTTTACTTTTTGGAAGATATTATGAATTATAAAAAATACCCTTGAAGTCTGTCATTTGTTTAAAAGTTTCAAAATACGGGACGGCTCAAAATGTGAAGACGATGAATATTTTGTTCTTGGTCATGTAAACGTTTCAATATGGTGACATTAAAAGGTAATTTTAAAATTCACTCACCGAGATAAGTGTTGGGTAAAAATAAATTTAAACTCAGTTTTGTTTCAATTTCGAGTTGATTGAGCCTTGAGTGTGTGTGGAGTCCTAACCCAATTTGAAGTGGCTTTGGAAGTTTGTTGGAGGCACCATTTGGTTTATTATCTTAAACTTGCTTAGCAGTTGAAAGATTGACTGCATTGAATATTTGATGGAATCTTTAGTCTTTTAGGGATCATGAAGGAAACTTTTTGTACTTCCCAACTTTTTCTTCTTTTACAGGTTCAGTCTTCTTCCCCGTGCGAATCTTCGGACCGGTTCAAGAACCTTAAAGCCGACGTGGTTTCAATATTAGGGAAGAACTCCGTGTTGGAGAAGCGTATCAAGGATCTTACGAGGGAGCTGAAGATTGTGGAACAATTAAAAGATCATGCTCAGAAGCAATATTTGGCGCTTGGCGAAAATCACAAGGCTGGTCCATTTGATAGTGTCAAAGGTCTTAGAACAAATCCCACTGTAATCCCTGATGAATCCGTGAATCCTCGACTGGCAAAGCTCCTGGAGAAAGTTGCTATTCAGAAGGAGCTGATTGTGACGCTTGCAAATTCTAATGTTAAATCTATGTTGGAGATTTGGTTTACCAGCATCCAAAATGTCGGTATACACAATTATTTGGTCGTGGCTCTGGACGACCAAACCGAAGAGTTCTGCATATCCCATGATGTTCCTGTCTACAAGAGAGATCCAGACACGAGCATCGACTCGGTGGGAAAGCAAGGAGGCAACCATCAAGTCTCTGCATTGAAGTTTCACGTTCTTAGGGAGTTCTTGCAACTGGGATACAGTGTTCTACTCTCAGACGTTGATATCGTCTACTTGCAGAACCCTTTCGATCATCTTTACCGCGATTCGGACGTGGAGTCGATGAGTGATGGTCACAACAATATAACAGCTTATGGATATAACGATGTATTTGATGAACCTGCCATGGGTTGGGCTAGATATGCGCACACTATGAGAATATGGGTTTACAACTCTGGTTTCTTCTTCATTAGGCCTACACTCCCTTCATTGGAGCTTTTGGACCGTGTTGCTGCTCGGCTTTCTCAAGAAAAGGCATGGGACCAAGCCGTTTTCAACGAGGAACTCTTTTATCCGTCTCGTCCCGGTCGTGATGGTCTTCATGCCTCCAAGAGAACCATGGACATGTATCTCTTTATGAACAGCAAGGTACTTTTCAAGACTGTTCGAAAGAACCTGAATCTGAGACAGCTGAAACCCGTTATTGTTCATATAAATTATCATCCTGACAAGTATGCTAGAATGAAAGCAGTCGTCGAATTCTACGTCGACGGTAAGCAAAATGCTCTGGATCATTTTCCAGATGGTTCTGAATGATGAAATGCTCTTCCAACAAGCTTTACCACCATTGCTTGATACAATGCAGCAGCTGCTACAAGGAGGAGTCATCTGATCATCATCCCATGACTACAAAACATTCTCTGTTATTTCCTTTTCCGAGTTTTTTGTCGATGTATTTATGGAAAGAACATTTGTCATCTGTAACGATAAAGCTCAAATTGAGAGACTTTTCTTCTGCAATAGGAAAATGTCATTACATATGGGTCGACATTCTTGTTATTTCATGTGTTTTTAAAAGGCTGCTGCTCATGTAATGTGATGACAATCTCAACTGTGATGACAGCTGCTTGTCTTTCCTAACTTTTGACTGTGTCTGTAGGGACTTTCGGATCAATGAACATCACAAGAATTTCTGGTTAATGGTCACCAAGAGAATATTGTTTGGCTGCTGCAGATGCTGTGCGCAGCCTAATGACCTTTCTTCGTTTGGTTTTTGAGTTTTTCTCTTATCCACAAAATCAAATCTTCTCCAACAGCTTGTGTGGTTCTGAATCCCAGATGGCTCTTTCCGCAGCCCCACTTCCGTCTTCTTCTGTCTTTTCGTTTTCACTAAGCTCCTCCGCTAAATCGTTGTTCCATTTCCCTTCAACTTCCTCTGCTACTGTTTCGAGAGAAACTGAGTTAACCCGTGGAAAAAACTCGCGGGTTCGCCGTTCCCGCCATTTGTTATTTGAAATTGAAGCTGCTGAAGCTAGGAATCTGTTAGATGGGGCTCGGTTAAAGGGAAGAAAATGGAATCGGACGATGTTGATTTTCACGGCGTGTTCGGTGGCCCTCCGAGGAGGCGGTCGTCCGTTCATGAAACACGGTACAGCTTCTCCGAGACGGTGGATTCCTTCGTATTGAAACGCCGCGATGATGAAGCACCGTCGGGCCGGAGTAGTCGCTGGTCTGGTTTGAATGAGAAACCGGTGTTCGGGGAAGAAGGTGTCCACGGGCGGCGATTTCCGAGCAATGATTTTTACGACGATATCTTCCAAGCCGATGAATCGGTGAGTTCTTCTCCTCGCCGTCATGAGCGTGACCTATTCTCTTCGATTCCTGGTTCGGGGATTCTAAGTCCTGCTAGACCTCTTCCGCCGCCGGTAGAGCCCTTCGGCAGTTCTTCCCTCCCTGCACAATTAAGGTTCTTCTTCTTCCGTTTCTTGATTTCATAAATGGGTTTCATTCCAAGATTATATTGATGGCTAATTTTCTAAGCGTTAATGTATGGCTCTTTGATTTGTGGCAGCCTACCCTCAAGATTGGCCAAAGGGAGTGATTTACCAGCGTTTGGATCGAACCCATCAAGAAACAAGGACGGTGGCTTGAATGGAAGCCATACAAATTCTCCTAGGTTCACTCTTTCCAGATTTTCTTCAAGCACATCAAGCCATCGTTCTGGTCTTTTGTCTTCTGAATTCCAAGAACGTGGCAGTGAGGAAGCATCATCCTTTAGAAAGTCTGATAGTAATGCTATGAGTGGAAACAGATCAACGAAAGGAGTAGATAGTTTAGAGGATTCTAATGGTAGTGGTCAATTTCAGTTCCATTTCTCCATTTACAAATGGGCAAGCAAAGGGGTGCCTCTGATGATGCCACTGAGAGGAGGGAACGGATCGAGATCAAGACCAAAGACTATGATCCGAAGAAGCTCGAGCTCGACCGATAGGGTAGTGAAGACTAAAAATGAGATGCATTCCCCAACATCAACTATACAGCACATCGATTTTCCTCTCGTCTTTCACGAAACTACAAACGTCGATGACGAAAAGGGGACGGGTTTACTGCCTGACATAGCTGGTGTTGATCAAAGAAAGGCTGGTGGAAGTTTTGAGGAAACAATTTCAGCCGCTCCTTCAGAAAACTTGAGCAGACAAACTTCACTGAGAAATTCAAAAATGAAGACACCTAGTTTCCTAAGTGCAGACATGGAATCTGGGCATAACATTGGCAGAAAGAAAGCTGGGGGGAAAATTTCGGAGTTCGTTAAGATTTTCGACCAAGAACCTGCGTCGAAACCCCGAGACGTAGTCGATTTAGCAAATGATAGCTCTACAAGGAAACAGGAAAGTGCTTCAAAAGCTCAAACAGAAGCAACTGTCAATAAAATAAGGAAGGATGAGAAACCCAAGCTGAATAAGAATACAGATGCTTCCATCAAGGTACTCTCTTTTGCACCATTGAAGATAAGAATTTGCAAGTCAAAAATATTTTTGATGGACCTCAGTTTTCAATCTTTGTAGGGAGATGATGTTTCCAAGCAATCAGTGGATGATCACTCTGCTAAAAAAGCTGCTAGCTACAGAAGTCCAGCACCAAACACTGGTTAGTCATGCATCTGTGTGCTGTGTACTTCATAGTTTCTAACAAAGACTCGATGATCCATTGCATAATACATTACTTCTTGATGTCAGTTCATGTTCCCGGTGTCGCAAAGTCTACGACTCCGGACGTGGAGGAGCCCTTCCAAGAGCATTTCTCGGTATGTTCATCCTTGCAAAAATGAATTTTCAGTTTACTCTTTAAATCAATTTTATCTAGTATTGTGAGATCCCACATCAGTTGGAGAGGGGAATGTAGCATTCCTTATAAAGGTGTGGAAACCTCTCCCTAGTAGACGCGTTTTAAAACCGTAAGGCTGGTGGCGATACATAATGGGTTAAAGTGAACAATATCTGCTAGCAAATTGCATCAGTTATATATAAACTTATGCATCAAGTATGAATGCTTTGTACCAATTAATGGCCAACAATCTAACGAGCTGATTTGGTTGGTTTATGACAGGTAAAAGAATTACCACAAGACTATGATGATTCCAGAGTAACAGACAATGGTCGTGAAGGATTACAAGTAATGCATCTCACATTAAGTACATGTATTATGTTTATTGCAGCAGGTGGGGAAGTAAGCTGATAAGAACTTGTCACGATGCAGGCTATCGATACTAAAATACGACATTGGTCGAACGGGAAGGAAGGGAATATACGTTCGCTGCTGTCAACTTTGCAATATGTGAGACTGTCATCTTATTAACTCTGTTTGTTGTTCGTTCTTGAGGTCGACGCTCGACGTTTCTTCAATTTCTATAAACTGTTCTTTGTTGTGTGCAAGGTTCTTTGGCCTAAGAGCGGATGGAAGGCTGTTCCTCTGGTTGATATAATCGATGGACATGCAGTCAAGAGATCTTATCAGAAGGCTTTGCTGTACCTTCACCCTGATAAGCTACAACAGAAGGGTGCTTCATCAGATCAAAAGTATATTGCAGCAAAAGTTTTTGAAATACTACAGGTATTCAAAAGTTACAACCAAACATGAATTCTATGATATGGTCAAACAGTTCTACTAGCTTGTCTTTTGACAGAAGCTGATGATTTGAGCGTTTTAAAGAGTCGGGATTTCTGATTTTCTTTTTGAGTTCTACAATATGTTCGGGTGGAGTTTCGAACTTTTAACCGTTAGGTAGAGAATAGAATGCGTTAACGATTTGAGGTATTGATTGGGTGTGCCTTTCATGTGTGTTTAATAGCTCAATGTTGTTCTATGGATTCATGTAGGAGGCTTGGACTCATTTCAATACGCTGAGTGGACAATGATATATAATCGCGGCATTATGGGAACTGTGATTTTCGCAGAATGGAAGACAATGAGGTGCACACAAAGAGATGTCTCTATGCTTTTTAAAGTGTCATTTGCATTTGTTTACGTACAAAATCCAAATGTCCTTTAATAAAGAAAAATAATTTAAATATTTTTTTTCTTGAAATAATGTTTTTTTTATTATTTTATGATCACAATCGTTTGAAGATTGTTTTGAGATATTTGTCGTTTTAGCTCGTTACGTTTCGTTGTCAGTTTTACAATTTTAAAATACATGTTACAAATGGTATCAAAGCCAGACACCGAGGAGTTAGCCAGCGAAGACGCTGGCTCCCAAAAAAGATGGATTGTGAAATCTCACATTGGTTAGAGAGTGGAACAAAACATTCCTTGGATGTGAAAATGTCTCCCTAGTAGATGTCTTAAAATCGAAAGGCTGACGGTAATAAGTAATGGGCCAAAGCAAACAATATCTGCTTGTAGTGGGTTTGGACGTTAGAGGGGAAGTCACACCCTCACTAATTAATTAGAGAAATAAAGAGGGTAAAGGTGAGCGTGAATCAATATGCAGGGGCAAAATTGGAAATATGGTGGATTGGTGTGGCACGTTGATCTCACGTGTGGCTACTTTTAGTGGTTTGTTCCAAAATAGGCCTTCCAATTTCCCGTGAAACAAAAACTAATTCACGTTTCTGAATTTGGGCCATGAATAGATGGGCCTGGGGGTTGGAGCCCATGAATAAGGGATGAAATGGGCTGAAAGCCCACAAAGGAAGCCCATTAAATAAAAAAAAAAGTTCGTAGATGATTTTGAGTGGAGGCGGGTGAGGTAGCCGTTGGTTACCCACTATTGTTGTTCTTTTTGTGCCTTTTATTTATTTATCTATCTATTTATTTATTTTATTGTGTTTTCTTCCCAAAAGGGCAGTTCTTTTTGTGTTTGTCTGGTAAGGGGTGAGGGAGTTCTTTGGATTCTTTTTATGAAGGGTAAGAAAGTCCTTTTACCCACATCACCAACCGACTGTGACGCTTTGCCTAAGCCATCCCCCTTCCCGCCCCTGTGTTTCTACTTCTTCCTCAAATACACCCCCCCCCAATTCCATTTATACCCTTCTACATGTTTGCAAGTCACCTTTTACATTTTTAAAATTTAAATTTATAATGAATCCATCCTTTTTTTTATGTCTTAAAAGTTTAAGAATTTATTAGAATAAAATTAAAAACTTAAATATTTTAAGAGGGAGGAATGCATGGTAAATTATAGGTTTAAATACCCATTTTGATTTCTATTTGGAAGAATTTTGATGGGTAATTTCAAAAGAGTTTAAGTATGACTATTTTAGCCCTTTTATTTAAAATATTAACAAAAAATTTACACACAAGGTAATTCCTACACTTTCAACAAATTTAATGAGTACGGAAGAAAAAATGGCATAGCCATGGAGTCCTCCTACTTGAAGATAAACAGGTAAAGTTCCATAGCCACGCGTGCATTGTCACCGGCTGTTGTAGGTTTCCCGTACAAATCCAAACAATCCTTCCTCCGCTTAAACATCCTCTCAGCTATCGACCCGTTTCTTCGTCGTTCTCTGCCCACGGAGTCACTGCTCTCTCTCTCGCCACGACGCCTTTCTGCTCTTCACTCCCAAACCGTAAGGCTTTCTCTAAAGCTCTTTTGCATTTGCAGTATCAATAATCTCTTCATTTTCGTCTTGTCTCGCCTTCAAATCGTACAGTTGTGTTGTCTCTGGAAAATTCGACGTTCGTTGCCGAGCTTTCTTTGTTTTGTTCCACACAGAATTCGATTCTGGAAGGGATTTTCGTTGACGGATATCTTTCACGAGCAATGTCTGTGGCTACGAAGCTCCATTCGCACGCTAAACCTGTTTTGGAGTCCCGAGAAATTCTTGGACCCGGCGGGAACAGAGATAGGGCGCCTGAGAAGCCGAAATGTAAACAGGAGACTTTGAAGAACTCAGAGAAGCAGAACAAGGCGCTTCCGGCGATTCCTGAATCGGTTATTCGAGACAATAGCTCCATCGGGAGCTCCTGCTCATCCGATTCTTTATTAAGCAGCTATTCGACCAAATTGTTGAATCCGAAAGTGAAGCCCTGCGATGTGAAGCCTGTGAAGGCTGTTGCTGCCGGAGGTGATCCAAACGTAACCTCAACGACGCCTAGTCTCTCGGTTCCGGGGAAACGCTGTGGTTGGATAACGCCTTATTCTGGTAAGCAAGCTCAAACTCTGCTTATTATTGACTATTGCTTATTTGAATCGAGGAAACAATGGATATGAGATGGACAGAAGACAATCGCACAATTTCAATTCGACATAATAATAGAGTTTATCTTAGTTCAATACTCATTTTCTACTTGCATTGAAATATTTTGATTATTGTATTGTAATGCAATCAAATATTTAACCTCTTCATATTTTATTGTTGCATGAAGGATTTTACTTACTATGTTATTTGAACATTACAATTCATTATTATATGTGAATTTAACTATTTTTAAAAATCAGTTACATTCACATGGATTATGAATCTCTGGTTATCCTGTAATGTATTGTGATGGTTTCTTGTTGTAGACCCACTTTACATCGCTTTCCATGACGAAGAATGGGGAGTCCCAGTTCATGACGACAGGAAGCTGTTTGAGTTACTTGTATTATCACAAGCCTTAGCAGAGCTTACTTGGCCCTTGATTCTTTGCAAGAGAGATATATTTAGGTCTCTTCATTTTTTCCCAAAACTTGAATACAAATCAGTCCCTAAAAGAACATTGTTCTAAATTGTCTTCCATTTCTCTCTTCTTTGCAGGAAAGTTTTTAATGATTTTGACCCATCTACCATCGCTAAGTTCACACAGAATGAGTTTACGACACTAAAAGAAAATGGCATCCAGCTCCTATCTGAACCAAAGCTTCGTGCAATCGTGGAGAACGCTAATCAAGTACTCAAGGTATTGAGTTTTGGTTAAGCTTTAGCACTTCCTATTTTTTGTTAAGCCAAAGCCAACCCACAAGAACAGGCGTTTGGTTGTCTCAACTTCCATCCCTTTCAAGCGGTTGAAAGCTGAATCTCTACGTTTCCATTGCCTTTTGACTTCTCCACAGATTCAACAGGAATTTGGTACCTTCAGCAACTATTGTTGGAGCTTTGTCAACAAGAAGCCTATAACAAACAGATTTCGATATGCCCGTCAAGTACCGGTAAAGACGCCGAAAGCAGAGTTCATGAGCAAGGATTTGCTAAGAAGAGGCTTTCGTTGTGTTGGGCCAACTGTGGTTTATTCCTTCATGCAGGTTACCGGAATTGTTAACGATCACTTAGTCAATTGCTTCAGATATCAAGAGTGCGATGGTATGAAATTAAGAGTAGAAGGTCAGCGATCGGAGTTGCTCACCGGAGCTTTGGAGACTAGATCTTGACATGTTCATAGAAAAAAAAAAAAGGTTATCTCTAACTAATCTTAGAAATCAGTGTGATAAAATGGTTCTGATGATCTGATGCTGAGTAGTTTAAATTCTCCTTTGTTTAGAATTCTTAATTGTAATTTGTATTTACAGACGACAAAAACATGTTGGCTTCCTGTAACTATTTTTCAACCTTCAGAACACGCTTCGGTGGCAGAGCATAAGAACAATGGTATGTTTCTCTTACTCCAACATTTATAACGTTAGTAGTTTCCGTAAGATTTAAGGTTACGAGTCGCAGAATTCCAGGGTCGAATTCGAATATTCGGACTCATTAGGCCTTAAGTCTCCTTGCAAAATTTAGCCCAATAGAAATGTGGGCCCAAGTTCCCGGGAAGGCCCAATGATTTCGTAGCCGTCGCAATTCCTCCTGCTTGAAACCCAACAAATAATTCATAAAAATTAACCAATAAAGCAATAAAAAAATTAGGCTAAATTCATGATATTTAAGTGTTTTTTCAATTTCTTGCTATTGCTTAAAAGGTTCCTTGTGTATTAATATATTTTTTTTTAATAAAGCTCATTAATAATATTGAATGTTAAATTTGACTAAAAATGTCGACAATTCTTCCTCAACTTCAATAAAGAAGTAGAAATATATATATGTATGTATGTATATTTATATATTATGTAGGTTGAATTATGCTCCTTTTAGTCACATATTTAGTTTATGCGTATATAAGGATTAAAGATGAAATGTTGAAAATTTGGAAGAAAAGAAAAAAGGTGTTGAAATTGACAATTCGGAATGCGATGTGAGGGAAGTGGATGACAGGAGGACGACACAAGCTCTACAGCTTTCGTCGGCTTTATGCGTTACAGGGTACAGTTTTGTTTATTTATGTATTTATTTATTATTATTTTTTTTTTCTCTAGATAAAAGCTATGATTATCATTTTCCCATCCAATCCACCGTCGTCTCACCAATCAACGGCTCATCATTCCTTATCCTGGCGGGAAATGATCCAACGGACTAAATCCTCCTGTCCTCTTCCACGTATGCTCGCCAACCAATTTAACGTAATCCCGTGACTCACAATTTCAATACGACACGCCACCCTCCTTCCACCCATACGTATACCTAAAGAAAGAAAAAAAATAAATAAATAAAATAGCATTTGGGTCTAACTATTTTAGATATATTCTATTTTGGTACATGACTTTTTAAATAAAGTATAAAATAACACTTTTTCATTATTTAAATTCAGTAACTATATTTTTTATAAAGTTAAAAATTTGTTCTAATGATTTGTTTAAACTAATAGTAAATATTAATTTGAAGATTGAATTCAGACAAATTAAAATTTTAAAGTTGAACTTTATATAGTAATAAATTAATTCCAAAACATTGAATTTGAAGGAAAAAGAAAAGGGTAAGAAGAAACAGTGATTGAAAGGACAGGGTGTGGTAAGGACAGTACAAAACGCTGTCACTGTGGGTTCCAACGTAATTTGAGGCACTCATTTGGGTTGACTCATGTCCCATTCCCCTAATTTTATTTCTTAATAAAATAACAATATAATAATTAACAAACCCTAAAAAAATAAATATAAAATCAACTTCCGATTCTCTTTGCCTCTGTGTCCATGTCCACAGACATTGAAATATCGTTCAGGGGTATTCTCGTCATTTCACCATCCTGTCACCTTGCCTGCCACATTTCTGGTATTAAAAAAACAAAACCGCTAGCGGTTTTCTGTCCTCCTGTCGAGTTTTTTTACAACAAACGTAATTACCATACATTTTCCTCTTTCATACAAAGCAAGAAAAATCACGAGAGAAATTTCTTTTTCTTTTTCGTTATATAAATATATTATTAAATTAATTAATTAATTATTAGTGATTGATTTATTGTAATTAATGTAATTTCTAGGGGTTGGGAGATATTTATTTGAAAGGCGGGAGGAAGAAGGAGAATAATAGTAAAGATGATTTTTGGGAAAGAATTGGAGAGAGTGATCTGATTACACGTGGCGGCTTGTAATTAGTTGCTTTAAAGACGTTGGGATTCGTAGCAATACACACCAATGAACAATTCAAGTCACTCTCATTTCTCTCTCTCAAATAAAGCACACATTCTCTCTCTACTCTATCTCTCTCTTACTCTGCTATGTGTTTGTTGTCGACGAAAATTCCCAAATTTCTCTGCGATTTCGCTGTCTTTTGCTGCTGAAATTCCCGAAAACATGCTCGAAACTCCTTGATCTTTCTGCATCGTCTAATTTCCAAGCTCTGTTTCTATTGAATTTTCCCCTGTTTTCTCGAATTGATTGCCGAAGGATTCGGGAATGCTTGAAGCAGTGGAGAGCTCCGTCAATGGCGGCTTCTCGCAGTTGCAGACCAGTGGCGATAGTAGTGAAGAGGAGCTTTCTGTTCTCCCTCGTCATACGAAAGTTGTCGTCACTGGTAACAACCGCACCAAATCGGTGCTCGTCGGACTTCAAGGCGTTGTTAAAAAGGCTGTTGGTTTGGGCGGATGGCATTGGCTGGTATGTCACTTTGTTTAATTGACCTGTTTGTGTAAGTGAGACTAGGGCACAATGAGTCTGGATTGAATCAATTTCGAGTGTCAATGCTGTTTTCCCCAATTCACAATTTTGTTTAATCGGGGTTTTTTAATCAATTTTGTCGTTGTGGTTTCCAGCTATTATTGTATGTTCACTCTGTTTATTACATCCATTTACGAGTTTTGAATCTACTATGGAAAGAGAATCGGTTTTATGCTTTGATTTTGGGCTTTGAGCTATGAATTGCATGTTCAATTTGACCTATGGATCTGGTGATTGGAGATGGGGTTTTCATTAACAATGTAAAATCCATTTATTGCAATATTGGATTTTTTTTTATTGAATTTCGATTTCATAATTTCACGAATCTCCCCAGATTATTGTTCTGTTTCCTTCAGATATTCTTCCTAAGAATTTTGAAGTTTGTTTCCATGTTTATCCAGCTGTCGCATTGATGTTAGAACAGTGGGATTGTTCTTTTGAAATCTGCAGGTCACTAGATTTTGGGTACATTCTAGATTTAGCGTTTAATTTCGAAATTAAAAAATCCTCAGGTTCTCACGAACGGCATTGAAGTTAAGCTACAGAGAAATGCCCTCAGTGTAATCGGAGCTCCGACTGGCAACGAGGACGATGATGATTTCGAATTTGAAAACGTACACTGGAATGGATCCGATATGGGTAACTTCAGAATCTTTCCTATTCTTGTTCACTGATTGAATACACAACAATTGATTGTCGATTCTTCAAATGGATTAGATTAGTGAATATTGTAAGCTGGCATCAATTAAACATAGTAAAAAGGCCCCAAAAAAAGCTTATTGTCTCCACTTTTGTTTGATTCTGATTAGGGTATTCATAATTAAAACGCTTGCTTGTTTTGGGTAATTGTTTCATTGGTCCTCTGTAGTTGTTGTGGAATGATATGCGTTCTAGGAATAGTGGTTTGAGGTTGGTACTTAGGATTCTTTGCTCATTCACCTTTTACTTTATTTGAAACCTTGTTGTGTCTTTGATTCCTTCTCTTCTGGCCCCTCCCCATGCTTTACTTTTTTCATAATGCTTTTGGTATTCTGATTTCCCAGCATCTGATGACACTCTAAAGTCCCATAGACCAAGACATCGGACGCACAAATCATCGGGATCGTCACACAAAACCATCGGCCGATCCTTCTCTTATGAATCACAGTCCAAAGGATCTATTTCCACCCCTCGTGGGTCCATGGTACTTAAGAAACTGATCATTTTTTGAATGAAATGATACTACGCTTGTAATTTAAGTTGGGTTTTGATTAATGATGTTACCTGTACAGAAAGTTGACCTTGGTAAACTTGAGATGTCTGCCCTATGGAGATATTGGCGACACTTCAATCTTGTAAGTTACCGCTACTTTGGTATAAGTGTGTGATGGTTTGGTTAAGCTGCATGTTTCTACCACCATGATTGAGAGAATTCCATGTGTTCTAGGTGGATGCTTTTCCTAACCCATCAAAAGAGCAGCTGGTGGATGTTGTTCAAAGGCATTTCATGTCACAGGTACTTAATTTTCTTGGTCTAACCGTTAATTGTTGCGTAGTACGTCCCATAACATGTTCGTTTGTTCACAATGCTTGTGCAGCAAATCGACGAGTTACAGGTGATTGTCGGGTTTGTCCACGCTGCAAAGAGACTCAAAACCATCTGCAAATGATGAGTAAAGGCTGTAACACCAAGCTTATTCCACCATTTCTAACTCAAGAAACAGCAGTACCCGAAATTCCCACTTCCCCGCTGCATTAATGGTTCTCTGTAATATAAGTATCTTGGCTTGTTATCGAGGTATCGTTACCCTTTTGTTAGTGTAATTATGGTAGATGAATATAGTAATTATATAATGTATGTATGACTGGCAAACAGACCTACGAAAACTAAGAAGTCCTTGCAGACTTCATTTTCCTAAGCCTCGATGGATTGAATGCTGACTTGGGAGACCGGGTATCTTGAAATGAATGTGTATATTCTTTTAATGCTTTATCTTTGTTTCTTGACATCTCGATTATACCAATGAATCAATGTCTAACCGCAGTCTTTATTCTTGGCTTCTGTTATGTTGCATATTAATCTTTACAAATGCTGTAAAACCCACATGATTATGTTCATCTGTTGTGTTTTTGTAACTTTTGATAAAGATTATAGATTCATATTCAAAAAAGTTATTATGAGTAGATATTGTTTGCTCTCTCTCAGATTTATGATCTTAAAATTCCGTTGAGTCTACTGGGAGAGGTTTTTATACTCTTACAAAGAATGATTCATTCTCCGAAGGTATCTACACTCTTCTAAGGAGATTGTTCCCCTCTCTTACCAATGTAGGTCATAATCCCTCCTTTGGTGGGGGCTCGTTCCCCTCTCTAATTGATGTGGGTGATGTAAAATCTCACAATCCACCCTCCTATGGCAGGCTCGTTTCTCTCTCTAACTGATGTGGGATCTTACAATCTACCATCATTGGGACGGAATCGCCCGGTGTTTGACTCTGATATCATTTGTAACCGCTCGAGACTACTGTTAGTAGATATGGTTCGCTTTAGCATATTATATATCACCGTCAGTCTTATGATTTTAAAACGTGTCTACTAGAAATAAGTTTCTACTCTTGTAATGATTGATCCGTTCAACTCTAATCCATATAGAATATTATGAAAATGGAGAAAATGAATTGATGGAGGAGAGGAAAAGAAATAGAGAGGGGAAGAGGGGGCCAGCTATGAAGGTGTAATTGAATGCGTGAAATAAAGTATGGAAAGAAAGAAGAGATCTTTAAGAATCAAAGCGGGGCCCTCTCACGTTTTGCTGTCTATTTTCAGATACCAAACTCTCATCTCTCTTCATTCAATTCAATCTGCTATAGTCCAGACCTCTCACTATTTAGTCACACTCACAGTCTCCACAATAAATTTAAATATATATTCAATTAAATTATTAACGGCTACAAATTTTGACGGTTGGGTTGAAAAATATCCTTGTGGCATTTTTTGAATTTTAAATCGTATTCCCGCCTAAATCTCGGTGAGTGGAAAATTTCGGGGCTTTTGAAGATTTGTGGGATCAACACCTTTTCGTCATGGGCCTGATTTTCTAGCCCAATACTAACTACAGTTCAATGTGGGCCCATGTGAGATTTGGGCCGAGCCTGCTTTAGTTTGGATATTTATGGAAGGAAGAGGTTGGGCCCATTTAAAATGCAGACAAAGCCCAAGTAGAGTTTGAGGAGAAGATTTAACGTTAAAGGAATATTGATTCCATGTGTCGTGTCGTGGGCGTGCGCTAATAGTTTAAGAAGGGTCAAAAAGCATGAAGGGGGAGAAATTAAGGGAGGGTCGCGTGAGTCGTGAGGGGCAAGTAATAACAAAACTTTGGGAGGATGTCTTGTTGTGTGCTACATCACTAGCCCACCCCTTCTTTCACCCATCGCTCACTAGGTACTATGCCCTCGTGCTTTTGACACCTCTCTTCTAGAGATGTTCACGAGATGGGGCATGACCTTCATTCTCTCTGTTCTCGTCTCTATTTCAATTCTCTTGTTCGTATCATGAAATGAATATTTATTTGTGAAAAGTGAAAACTTTTGATGAGAGAATCTATATGGTTAACAACTTAACATCCCCTTTCAGGGTAGCCATAGTTTATTATAGCAAATTCCCAAACCAAAACAAAAAAAAAAAACAGCATGGGTTGCTTCGGTGCATAGACGACACCCTCAGGTTTTTTGAAAAAGAAAGATGGAAACGGGAGGGTAAATTGGTAATTTTGAGGTTTTAAATTTAACATTTGCTGGACTAACTTATTTTTGGTAAAATCTTGATATAATTAATTTAGATTCTCTTGAGGTTGATTCGGTGCTGACGTCAGCTGAGGACAAATAACAAGGCGGGACCCACGCTACTCACTGCCGTTCACTTCCTCTTCCTTTGGATGGTTATACCTATATAACCCCTTCCTCTTCTCTCTTCCTCTCGTCATTCCAACTCTGTGCCCTAATTTTACGTTACAATTTCCCCTCCCCCAATTTCTTTCCTCTTCCTCTTCCTCTCTTCTCCATCAATGGCGTTCCGGAGACCTCTTTGCAAGCGCTTTCTTGATGCTTACAGAACTAATCCGTTTTCACCATCTCTCTGTTTCAGCCTCCGCCGCGATTATCTTTCTCCTCCGATGGATTCCGCCGTCAAGGCCGTTTTCCGGCGGTTGCTTCATAGGAGAGCCATCTATCATTCGCCTTCCACGCCTCCGATCTCGGAGTTGTTGTCTACGTCGGTTGGCAATAAGCTTCGAGAGAAGATCGGAGGTAGCAACATTACTGGAGATCGAATTCGGCTCGACGGCCTTATACCTCCGGCTTCGTTAGAAAATGAATGCTCTGTTTCTGGATGTGGAATCTCGATTGACGATGCCAGGAAAATCATAAGGCTGTCACAGGTCGAGAAGCTTAAGGCGAAACTTAGAGATATCCCGAGGAGTTCGATTTCGTACTCTGAGTTCACTCGGATTTGTATTGATGATTGTGGAAACAAGGATGATGGTGCTGAATTCGCCAAGTTGTTGGATAAATCCGGCAGCGTCATCGTCCTTGGGAACATTGTATTCCTCCGCCCCGATCAGGTATAATTAAAATTCCGATTAGATGTTGCGAGGTGAAAATTTACAAACTAAAAAGAAAACTGGCCCAATCCATCCCTTACGGAAATACCGATTTAAGAGGACGATGATGATGAACAGTACTATACGAATATGCAGAGTAGGGGAAAATGTTTGAAGAAGTTTAAAATTTGGGACAAAATGGTGACCTTTTCAGTGAAAATTGTTTGATTTAAATGAAATTCGAAATGTTTGCAGGTGGCAAAATCAATGGAAACGATGATATCTCGATCTATAGCAACGCCAGACGACCCAAGATTCAAACAACTATCCGAAATGGAGAAGCAGAAGGCAGCGATTGACAAAAAGGCCAAGGCCCAAGTTCAGGCCGAGTTATTTTGCGGATTGGGCCTTGTAATGGGCCAGACATTGGGCTTCATGAGGCTCACATTCTGGGAGCTAAGCTGGGACGTAATGGAGCCCATTTGCTTCTTCGCGACATCCCTTTACTTTACCCTCGGCTATGGCTTCTTCCTCTCAACATCCACAGAGCCCACTTTCGAAGGCGTCTTCCGACGTCGTTTTAAAGCCAAGCAGACGAAACTCATGGCGTCTCATAACTTCGACATCGACAACTACAATGAGCTCAGAAGAATTTGCTATCCAAACCACAGAGGAGGCTTATCATAATACTCAGGTAATTATGATATACATTGTCTTCCAAATTTGAAAAAGAAAACGAAAATGAGCGCGTAAATTTCTATACTCTTTTTTATATTGAAACTTATATTTATTTTTTATATAATATCATTTTTAAGAATTAAAGAGTTTGAAGATTTAAGACTGCCATATAAATACAATGAGAAAACAGTTAGAATTAGGCACAAACAGTAACAATAACAACTAAAAACAAAATAATAATAATAATAATAAAATTCATGAAAAAGGAAAAGCAAAGAAAATTATTCCAAAGGTTTGAATGTTGGAAAATTTTAGAAATTAGAACAAGGCGACAAATGTACGGACATACAAAGTCAAGGTCTACTAACCAAGCTGCCTTGTCTATGGCCACTGAAACTTCCTTCACACATTCATTTTATTTTTTATATTCAATAAACTTATTTATGCATGTCTCTTCAATTATTATTTTAAAATTTTCATGCAGCTACCTAGCTAACTTCAATAAACTTAAATTCAAGATAGCAATAAATTACATGACCAACTAAGTCAAGAATCAATCTTGATCATTATTATTATTCATGAATTTACAATATATTTCAAAATATTAATTTTAATTTTGTAGAAATTAATTTAAATAAGGTAGTCAAATGTTAACATGTTCGTTACTACTTTTTTTTGTATGTACTTTTTCAAGAAAATTATTATCTCGAAAAAATATTTTTCAACTCACGAAAGAACATTCTAAAAATTTAAAAATATTGAAATAAAAAATTCAATTAAAATTGAGTGAATAGATAAAACTAGTCGAATATCAGCCCTCCTTGGATCATAGAATGTGAAGTATAAAAAATATATATATATATTTAATAAAAGGGTGAAAAATCTCTCAGCTTTACATTGTTGACTTTGACTAAATTAGGCAAATATTCCCCATCCAAATTATTTTTTAACAATTAAAAAGGAAAAAAAAAACGCGTTGAAACGTCAAACTCCGGTCTGAAGGTACAGCTACGGATTTCCGCCTTCAGTCTCTCTCTTCACTCCTTATATACTTTCATTTAAATCCCATTTCCCATTACTAAATTCCCTGACTTCCCCTTCGCCGGACCGCCATGCCCTCCGCGCTTGTCGTCGCCCTCCTCCTCCTCGCCGTCTCCGCGGCCGCCAATGCCGCGAATTTCAGAGAAGCCCCCCAATTTTACAATTCCCCAGATTGCCCCTCCATTGCTGACGACCTCCAGGACCCCGATGCGAACGAACAACATCTCTGCTTCGATCGCGCCGTCCATGTCGCGATGACGTTGGATACCGCCTATATACGTGGCTCCATGGCCGCCGTTCTTTCCGTCCTCCAACACAGCTCTTGTCCCCAAAACGTAATTTTCCACTTCGTCTATTCCGCATCCGCCAACGTGTCGTCTCTACGCGCCGTCGTCTCCCGCTCATTCCCTTACCTGAAATTCCAACTCTACCCTTTCGACGAGGAGGCGGCATCGCGATTGATCTCCACGTCAATCCGATCCGCGTTGGACTGTCCGTTGAACTACGCACGTAGCTACTTGGGCAGCCTCCTTCCCACGTGCGTCGGCCGGGTCGTGTACCTTGACTCGGATCTAATCCTAGTCGACGACATTGCCAAACTCGCCGCCCACCCACTCAGCGGGGACTCGGTCCTTGCCGCGCCGGAGTACTGCAACGCCAATTTCACCACCTATTTCACGCCATCGTTTTGGTCCAACCCGTCTCTGTCTTTGACGTTTGCGAACCGGAAAGCGTGTTACTTCAACACGGGGGTTATGGTGATCGATCTGGACCGGTGGCGGGCCGGCGATTACACGGCGAAGATCGAGGATTGGATGGAATTGCAAAAGAGGATGAGAATCTACGAATTGGGGTCGTTGCCGCCGTTTTTGTTGGTGTTCAGCGGGAGGATTACTCCAGTGGAGCACCGGTGGAACCAGCACGGGCTGGGCGGCGATAATATCAGAGGGGTCTGCAGGAATCTGCACCCTGGTCCAGTAAGTTTGTTGCACTGGAGTGGGAAAGGTAAACCGTGGGATCGATTGGACGCGAACCGGCCCTGCCCTGTGGACGCCCTTTGGGCTCCATATGATTTGTTACAGACCCCATTTTCGATTGATTCTTAAGCTCCAGAAATTGATTGTTTCATTTTTTTTTTTTTTTTTTTACATAGAGAGATTGATTCAANGTATTCAAATTTTGATTTTTGTATAAAGTAAAGGGGAAGTAATAAATTCATAATCTTATATTTAAAAAAATCTGATGGATATGTGGGGTGGGGTGGGGCTGGGGCTCTATGTTTATTTAAATTAGAGGTAGAAATATGAATGATAGATACTAAGTCGTAGGTGATCTTTTGTTTTTCCACAACCATTAATGCAAATGTCACATAAACTCTACCCCACTTGAAAGGATAAACGGACATTGTTATTTATTATTTATTTATTTATTTTAATAGTTCTTGTTAACGATTCTTGAGGGAGAAATCTTCTCTTGGCTAATCAAATGGAAGATAATGTGTGAGATCCTAAATTGGTTGGAGATGGGAACGAAACATTTCGATGTGGAAACCTCTCTAATAGAGGTTTTAGAACCATGAGATTGACAACGATACGTAACGAGCAAAAACAGACAATACCTACTAGTGGTGGACTTGGACTGTTACAAATAGTATAAGAGCCCGACATCAGGCGCTAGGTCCCAAGAGGGCGGGTTGTGAAGTCCCCACATAGATTGGGGAGGAGAATAGAAGTATTCTTTATAAGAGTAGCCAGACATCCAGTGCTGCTTAGGTTGTTACAAATAGTAGTAAAGCTAGACATCGAGCGATGTGGATTGTAAGCTCCCCACGTTGATTGGAAAGGGGAATATAAGTATTTCTTATAAGGGTAGTCAAACATCGGGCACAGATTGGGTTGTTACAAATGGTATAAAGCTAGACATAAAGAGCTCAAGCCCCAAGGAGGTGGATTGTAACATCCCTAGAAGAGGGAAATAGAAGCATTCCTTATAAGGGTAGCTAGACACCGGATGCTTGGACTATTACAAATACTATCAGAGCCAGACACTGATAGCTAGAGCTCTAAGAATGTGGATTGTGAGATCCCCATATTGATTGGAGAAGGAAATATAAGCAATTCCTTATAAGGGTAGCTAGACACCGAAAACTGTTTAGGCTTTTATAAATGGTATCAGAGCTAGACATTGAGAGCTAGGACCTCAAAGAGGTGGATTGTGAGATCCCCGCACGAGCAATAGGGGCCCAAGGTGGGTGGATTATGAGATCCCCACATTAATGGGAGATTGATTAGAAGCATGGGTGTGAAAACTTAACCGTGAGGGCCCCAACGAGGTGGACTGTGAGATTCCTACAGCGATATACAATACAATAGATCAAAGCGGACAATATCTGCTAACGGTGATCTTGGCCGGGCAAGCAATGGGAGAAGACTTAGAATAGTGGGCTTTTGAATGATGGACTATGGATAGACAAGCAGAAGACGTCCGGACTCGCTGCCATAATGCATTGGGCCCAGGATCCATCAGCAGTCATGGCCCAATAGTTAGTCCATTATAGGTCAGCCCATGAGTGCTCAAGCATTTTCCTTGATCTAGAAAATTTGCAATAACTGCTTGAATCGACATGATAATTTCTAAGGAAATTTCGATGCAATTTCTTCATAACTCTCCCAAAAGACTTTTACACTTTTGTCACATCCAATTTCTACATATATTTATATCATCTCATTCATACTTATTCCTCACCATCAAGTACCACATGGCCCTTTCACCCGTTTCCACTCCCTTCAAATGGTTTTCCAACACCAATTTCAACCTCAACTTCCCTCGCCTTCGCTTCAAACATAAGCCCACCCGGTCTAACCCTCCTCCTCCACCACTACTCCTCCTCACGCCTGCGCCCCCGCTCGCCGAAGCTGCCTTCCGCCACCTCGATGCCGATGGAGATGGCAAAATCTCAGGCGACGAGCTCCAATCCTACTTTGCATCGGTCGGTGAGTACATGACACGGGACGATGCTCGAAGCCTGATAAGAGAGTTCGACTGGGATGGTGACTTGTTACTGGAGCTCGGAGACTTCGAACGGCTGGTGAAGGGTGGGGAGGAGGAAGAGAAAGAGGATCTGAAAAGGGCTTTTGAGATGTTTGAAGGTGAAAAGGGATGTGGATTCATCGGACCGGCAGGGCTGCAAAAGATGTTTGGGCGGCTTGGATACGTTAAATCCATAGAAGAGTGCATGGCTATGATCGGAGTGTTTGATGTTGACGGCGACGGTGTAATTGATTATCGTGAATTTCTCAGAATGATGACTTAACTTAACGGCCTAATCTTGTGTCAATAAGTTGTCTTTTCATTGTCTCTTTGTTTTGTCCATCTCTCTAATTGACGTGGGATTGCATAATCTACTTCCCTTCAAGACCCAGCATCCTCACTAGCACTCGTTCTCATCTCCAATCGATGAAGGATCTCACAATAATTCACCCCTCCAGGGTCCACGCTAACACTAGCTCCTCTCTCAAATTGCTGGCCCTCTCTTTCCAATTGTTGTGGGAGCTCACATGAGGTTTTTTGGGAAACCAAAATTAAACCACGAGAGCTTATACTCAAAGTGAACAATTCTATCACTGTGAAGGTTCATGGTTCTTAACATAACATCAAAGTCATGATCTTAACTTAGCAACTCAAGTGTTGAATAAAGTGTGAGACTCGTGTGCCTAACAAAGAGTATACGTTGTTTGAGGGCTTTAGAGAAGGAGTCAAACCTCGATTAAAGGGTGACTATTAGAGAGCTTTAGAGAAGGGCTTCGAAGGAGACTCTATAGTATATTTTGTTCGAGGGGAGAATGGTTGAGAATTGCATTTTTTTCTAAACTAGATACATAGTCAATTATAATCAGTTTAATACATACATACTTACACATACACATGCATATAATACAAAAGAGAGGAATGGAATGAAAGAAATTAGGAATAAGGGATACATACATAGAAGGCAGTGTGGGTTGGAGTGGGGAGCAGCTGGTACTAAGACGGTCGAAGACAAAGCTGAGCTTTCACTGGCTTGTGGTCGGAACTGTAAATCTCATCCATTGAGTCATAGGAACATAGATTTGCACTAATCTTCTCCTCCTCATCTACTTTGAACAAGATCCTGTCCGTCCACGATGGTACTCTCACCTGTCATCAACACCCTTAGTGTATAGAAAATGCATTTTCTCAACAAGGATACTAAACATATCCGCTAGCAGCATTTTACCTTATAACTGCTGTCGTATTTGCTACTTCCGACGTTGTATTTGTAGGTCGGTTTGAACGACAATGTTCCTTCGCAGTAGCCATCGAATATGCGTCCTCTTTCAGCTTCTTGCAGAAGCTGATCTCTGCTCCTTAGCAGCTGCATGCAACACCACACCACAATGTACGAATTAGTTTTTCAAAAAACGGTCTATTATGTTGAGGATTATTGGAAGAGAGTCCCACGTTATCTAATTAAAAAGATGATCATGAGTTTATAAGTAATACATCTTTATTAGTACGAGCCACTTGGGAGAAACCAAAAGTAAAGGCATGAAAGTTTATAGATAATACAATTCTCAAGTGTCGAACAAAGAATCAAGGAATCCAGAGAAGGAGTCGAACCTACATTAA
The DNA here is from genome assembly GCF_002806865.2 of Cucurbita pepo subsp. pepo. Taxonomy (NCBI): domain Eukaryota; kingdom Viridiplantae; phylum Streptophyta; class Magnoliopsida; order Cucurbitales; family Cucurbitaceae; genus Cucurbita; species Cucurbita pepo. The sequence goes on from NC_036643.1 coordinate 632,032, forward strand.
TTGGAGACTGTTCAAGGGCTCCATAGGCCTCAAGGAAGGCTCAATGGGGATCTGTTCGAGGGTTCCATAGGCCTTAAGGAAGGCTCTTGTTCGAAGAGAGAGATTATTGAAGATGGTTGAGAGAGAGTCTCACATTGGCCAATTAAGAGTATGATCATGAGGTCGTTCATAAGCAAGAAATACATAAGTCAGGAGAGCTTGATAGTATTGTGGAGTTTTGTGATTCCTATTGATATTATTGTGGAGTTTTGTGATTCCTAAGCTATTAAACGCAAGATACTTACCGAAAGAAGATTTTTGTGGATCAAATTCCTAGCTGGGTGTGTGCTGATCCCTTCAATTCTGTAGTTGAGATCCCCCAACCAAACGGTGACTTGAACGGGCAATGCATAAGGGTTCCATTTCTTTGAAAATAACGAGTGCGTTATGTGTTTGCACTCCCAGTTCCTCTCCTCTACCTTGTGAGCGTGAGCTGCAGATACCAAAACATGCCACTAATACTCAAAGAAGACTCATAGCTTGGAAATGGGCTTGTTTTGAATGAGTTTTCAAGCTCAAATAGAATGATAAAAGTTGGACGCATACCAGAGAGATGACAAGAAATGAAAAGCATTCGGATGCCTCTGTAATTAAGAAAAATGGCCACAGCACCTTTCTTTCTTCTCATCAATCCGCCACACCCTCCAATTGATTGTTTATCCACCTTCACCTCTGCATATAAATATATAAATTTAAAGAAGGGTTGCCCAAGAATCAAAGGCTTGAATATCGTTGACATTACCTTTGATAAAAAAGTCAGAGTTCTTGGAGCAGAACACATAGAGTTGCAGAGATTGCATGGTTGCTTCTCCTACCAACCTTTAAATGAAAACAAAAAACCACACATACATTAAAATTAAATTCAGCCACCCATTTTTTATTCAACCCAAAATTAAACATCTTACACGTGAGACTCAGCCAAAGCCGACTGCAACAGGCGGGAAACATCCGACCGTGGCACCTCCTGCAACCCGACAATGACGAGCTCAAATTCCCGGCTGCCGCCTTTTCCTCCGACCAGCTTTTCCAAATCCCCATAACGCGCCTGCCCGTTCATGTTCCAAGTAACAATGTAAATGCAAACGCCGCTGCACACGTCTTCATCGACCACGACGGTTTTTATCCCTTCGTGGGCTGCGCCGCCCTGGTGCTGGAGGAGCGCCGGCGCCAGCGTTTTTGAATTAGTTCCTGTACATAATCTGAGGAGATGATTCAAGGGACGCATAACGAATTGATAATGGGAAGGGTACGTGTTAACTTTGAGATGGCGCATTGTATATATAGATGGCGAAGAATAAACAGGGAATTGAAATATAAATGTGGAAAGATAGGTTTTGGCGGTGACAAAGATTTGGGGAAACTGGGAAAAGTCAAAATCTCTGAAATAATGTATGGTTATGGTTCCTTCCTGTTCTTCCAACTTCCAAGAGTTAGGTTTGGAGTTATTTGACAACGCAATCCAAGTTACACACAAACTTGAACACCATATTCTATATTTTTTAATCTATAAATCTAATTTTCATTTTATTATTAAATTTCAAAACATTATGCTTTTTTAGCACATTTTTATTTGGTCCATTTACATAATTCTTTTATATTTATACTCTCTTAATTCATTAATACTTTCATTAATGCTCATCTTCTTATGTGTTACCAAGTCATTATTGCTAACCACAACCAAAGAGTCCGCTTTAACCCCTTGAATATAACCATCAACCTAACCCACCACTAACAATATTACTATGAGCCTATCCGACCGCTACAGTACGTTTCGGCCCATTTTGGCACATTTCGCACATTTTGTAGTCCGCTTTGGCACATTTGTAGTCCGCTTTGGCCCATTTTGTAGTCCGCTTTGGCCCATTTTGTAGTCCGCCAAGAACGTAGTGGCAAAGTTATCATCAATTACCGCAACCCTAAGGTCCTCTTTCCTTTCCGTGTTCGCGATCTTGCGTATAGTTTTAATACATTTTGGCTTCCTACTTGGGTATTCGACTCAGTTGGTAAAGAAAATTAATATGTTCCCCATTAGCAGTCGCAAGGACCATGTTATTAATATGAGCCACATTCGCTAAGTAAATGCCTCTGAATGTTAACCAATTATCTTGAGAAACTTCCCATTGTTTCTTCATCTTGTTGAATCGTCTAGTTTGCAGAGAAGCATTTAGGTATATGTTTCTTGGTGTAAGGGCACTCTGGTCGGCGCCGTGACCTCTGGGGTGTCCAATCGCTGTTTGAATGTAGGAAAGGGCAGTGAATTCATAGCAGCAGCTCATTAATTTTCTCACAAGGAAATAATGCTAGAAGATTATGTGAGTTCATAAACACTTTGTATTAAAAATTCATCTAGGTACTCACAGGAACGGCTCAAAAGTGCTTGAGAAATAATCACAGAAACAATTTCAGTTTCGAATAAACCAGAGTCTGCTTTCTCATCATCGCCGCACTTATGGTTGTGTAAATACAATAAACCGTCTCAGATTCAATCAAATCGAAATCACAGTATTCGAAAACGTAAATAAGCTCTCAAAATCGTAATAAGAACATAAAACAGTGGACAGAATCGAATTAAAAAAGAAATGTGGAAGAAAAGTGAGGTTTAATTTCTCTCAGACAAATGCCTCAATTGTCGTCAGGGATGAATGGATTAGAGATCGGACTCGTCATCATTTTTCATCATCACAGAGAAAACCTCCATATAAAAATAAGAAGTCAATAAACTGCAGAAATTGAAAGAATTTGGAGAAGAAACAAACAGGCGGCCAAGTTTTGAATGAAGAAGACGGCCAGACGGCTTCTTCGTTCCGTACGCAGAATTTGTTAAGACGGTGAAGCGAGAGCTTTTCATCCTTAAACAAGATCCTTTATTTGAAAATGAAACGAAAAATCATCGTAAAAATGCAGGAAAAAACAAAATAAAAGAGGTTGATTTCTCTCAGACAAATGCCTCAATTGTCGTCAGGGGTGAATGGATTAGAGATCGGACTCGTCATCATTTTTCATCATCACCGAGAAAAAAACATCGACATTGTTGAAAACTCTTTGCAAAAAGATTATTTTAAAGAAAAGAAAACGATCGGATTCAATTCGAAATATGCATCCGGAAACAAAAAGATTGAATATGAAACGTAAACAAAGATGAAATCTCACCTACTCGAGAGATCGGTTCTCAAAAAATAAAAAGAAACCAAACCATGCGGCGTATGCTCCATCGGAGAAGGATTGATTTGCTGATGTTCACTTCCTTTGATATTTATAATGGAAAGATGCTTGGCGGCTAGGGCTCACTGACCCGCCTCTTGCGCTGTTCGGTGGGCTTAGCTAAAAAACTTCGGCCCAATAGACTCTATTGCTTCTTTCTTCTTGAGGCCTTCGGCCCAATAGACTCTATTGCTTCTTTCTTCTTGAGGCTTTCGGCCCAATAGACTCTATTGCTTCTTTCTTCTTGAGGCTTTCGGCCCATATATTAATTTAATTAAAACCCCAAAAATGAAAGAAGCTTTTATTGTTCCTAATTTATTCGCAATTAGCTTAATATCAGGACTTTGATTAGTGGTTTAGAACTAAAATAAATAAGTTTTATTTACAAATAATTAGGTTGTATCGATTTTCATATTAGGTTTTCAATATCATTATATTGAACTCTAAATTCATAGAGTTAGACATTTTTACCCTCGACCAAATTTCCTTTTTAGTCTCGTTTTAATAAATGAACCATTGAATAATTTAGTCAAAATTCACAAATTTAAATAAAAAATTGACCTCTAACTCTATTTTATTGAGATTTTATATATAAGTTTTATAATTAACTATTTTTTAATTACATTTAGAACAAGGTCAAAATTGTAACTCTAAATATAATAGATTGATATATTTTTTTTTAAATTTGTGATACAATTTGACAAAATTGAACATTAAAATTGAAATTTGATACAACTTTGACCAAGTTTAAGGGTTCAAAGATAACACCCAAATTCTCGAATTTGAAAAATAGGGTCGAAGCTCATCACATTGAAAAGTGACATTGCTCGTTTTCAATGAAAATAGAAAGAGTAGGACCTACAATCCACCCATACCACTTGTTCGATGAAAATAGAAAGAATAGAACCTATTATCTACTCACGACTAATCTCCTACTCTCTTCCACTAAAAGACAACCCACCGCTAGCAAATATTATCCGCTTCGGGCCGTTATGTATTGTCGTCAACTTCACAGTTTCAAAACGCATATGCTAGGAAGAGGTTTCCACGCCTTTATAAGAAATACTTCGTTCCCCAGTAGAAAACAACTCAATTGGGATAACCTCAAGCAAACCAACTCTTACACTCATTGGAAGCTGATATGCTCAAGTATCAAGCGCTTATTATTTACGAAGAGATGAAATATGTGGCCATTATTATTGAACTCCCTATGGTGGTCTTGGCTCTCCGATATCACCTCCAGGCCTAAAACTTAACAATAATAAGAGGGTAAAAGGATACTATCCTAACAGATCAAAGAAAATCAATGTAGAGAAGAGGAATGTACGTACTTGTGAGAACTTAAGTGATCACGCAGAAAAGTGAAGAAAATTAACTCAAATCAAACAGGATGGCAAGTCCTGATTTTTCCTTAAACTTCTGAGGAGGAAGCTGAAGATTTGAATATCAATTGATGGGGTAGGACAATATGGAGCTCATTGAACAAATCATGATAAAATGTTCTAGAAATCCTTGCAACAAAATAAATTGTAATTAAGAGTTAACTAACCCTGAAAATAGAATGTACAGAATGCTACAACACTAGTAATTCTCTGCCACAGGTCTGGAAGGAAAAAGCCTCAAAAGAAAAGTCATTAACGACCAGAGGCATATGACTCCCAAGACTTGAAAGGTTATCATCATAGAAAAAATAGCTCCACTTTTTTCCAACAATTCTGGAGTGTTGGGAAGCCCTCTCATTTGGAACATCAACCTCTCCATACAATGGGAAGCTTTTGTCAACTGGTAAAGTCTATAAACCTGCAAGTTGATTCGTTTTGTAAAAGATCTTGTTTACTCTTTGAAAGCAACGAGGAATGAGTTACTTATAACTAACTATACGTGAAGCACCTCAAAAATGATTGGAACGAGTGGCCAAGCAGCTGAGCCACGCCTATCAACATGGGTTTCAAATGCCAACTGAACGATACAGCCAACCAGAAATGGAAACACTGCAACGAGGGCAGGCAGGCCAATCATCGGCCAAGTTACATAGACGGCAAATAGTGGAGCTACAACCTTGAAGCCAGCAATGAAGAAAGCTGTTGTCAAGTATCCTCTAAGGCCTGTAATGAGACTCCACCTCTTCGAGCTGAATTGCAAGTATGGTTTTTGAACACGATCGGTCACGAGCAGGAACGCAGCAACTCCAACGTAAAATAGGACTTCAAACACCAATGAAGTCACAACTTCTGCTTGAACCATGCAAATGTATTGCGTTAGATAACAATATGCCGCACACAATGGAATGAAACAAACAGTAGACAAAAGGAAACCCGAGTAATCATAATATAAAATGAACTCGGTTCAATACTACCTACGAGAATCTCCTCCTTGAAGTAAGCCTCGATTAGATCGCCAAGGAAAACTTGAGGAAAAATCAAAGATGAGATAAACACTGCAGGAGCTAGTACCCAGAGGAGAGAGCCCTTGTCTTCTCTAAAAGGAGCTGACATCAATTTACCCTCTTCTACCAACTGGTGAGTGAGACCATGAAATGAGACAGAGCCAGATTTCCCACGACAAGGCTCCGCTCCATTCAATGCACTAACATACAATATACGATTTTCCTTTCCAGACGATTCCAACTGAGGCTTCCCGTTAGAATCAGCCACGCACATGAACGCCCCTCTCTTCCTCTTCAACACATCCCCTGCAAAATTGTTTTAGCAGAAATCTCTCACTCAGTATTAACTCTTATCAGGCTGATCCAGAAAGAGGAAAAAAAAAAAAAAAAAAAAAAAAAAAACACGCACAGAAGCAAGAATAATTGAAAACATACACTTGGATGCAAATTGAAGCGGTTTGGATGAAAATTCAAGCTGTTCTCCTTGTTTCCACCGGTTTACCAATTGCTTGAGAAGAAATGAAGAGCGAAACTACAATGTTACTTCCGAATGACAGAAAAATCATTGATTAAACATTGGTAGCAAGTACTCACCATTTGACGAAAGCGAGAACGGCCATCCTGTAATCCGACCAGAGCCGGGGGAAGCCCACGAGAGAAGGATTGCGACTGCATATTCTTAGGGTTTTAGAGCAGAGCAGAGCGGTCCTTAAACCCTAAGCCCGCGAAAATGCTTCGGGCATAGGCGTTTTCGCGAGGAAGTTCGAAAACGATGAAGATGCCACGGTCTTAGCCGAAAGCATTGGGATTAACGTTTCGGAAATCGCTCTCGTTATGGGCCTCCAAAGGCCCAGGTGAAGCATATTGGGATCCAGCTTAGGCCCGCGATTGTACAGAAATTTGGATTATAAGTTTTTATTTATTATTTATTAATAAAATATGTTTCGACGTGGCGTGTAGGTAGGGTATCTCCAGGGTATTGAGCCACGTGTTCTCGCTTGACCAAATCAACGAAATTAACAGATTTTGAATTTGCTAAAAAAGGAGAAACTCAGTACTGTCCATCCCTTGTTGTACATTTTTAGCATCCTCTCCTGGGTTTACTCTGGATCATCAACGCATTATTTGAGCCCCAAAAGACCCATTTTAAGTGTGGGTCTTTTGGGCTATCAGGCTTCTGGGGTTAAAACTTATTTCTACATCGCATTTTCACTTCTCATGTCGGAATCCGTATAATAAAATCCACACAAACGAGAGAAGGTCGGAGCAGAGTCAGGGAAACAAGATGTTTGGAGAAGACAACAGCATTCCACGATCCAAATTCGGCGGCAACATGGCACATTCCGACCCCAACATTTCGACCACCGTAATCGAAGACGATTTCGCCATGAGAAACAGCAGTGCTTCTGTGGGCGGCCAAGCCTTTTACGACCAGGGTCGTTTGAGTGGTGAAGGCTCTCCAATGACAATGTCGCCCTGGAACCAGACCTCTACGTTCGGTAAATCTTCATGGTCCCAAGTGGAGGAAAACAACGACCCACAAAATGCCTTAATTGGCTCGCTGACCCGTGAGGAGGGCCACATCTATTCCTTGGCCGCTTCAGGGGAGCTTCTCTACACTGGCTCTGACAGCAAGAACATCCGAGTTTGGAAGAATTTGAAGGAATACGCTGCATTTAAGTCCAGCAGTGGGTTGGTGAAAGCCATTATCATCTCGGGTGAGAGGATTTTCACGGGACACCAAGACGGCAAAATCCGCGTCTGGAAGGTGTCCCAGAAGAACTCAAGTGACCACAAACGAGCTGGTACATTGCCAACACTCAAAGACATTTTCAAAAGCTCCATTAACCCCAGCAATTACGTGGAGGGACGAGGGCGTAGAAGGGCTCTGTGGATCAAGCACTCTGATGCAGTGTCTTGTTTGAGCCTCACTGAGGACAAGCTCCTCTTATACTCTGCTTCGTGGGACAGAACACTGAAGGTGTGGAGAATTTCAGATTCCAAGTGCTTGGAATCACTGAATGTGCACGACGATGCGGTGAATTCGGTGGTGGCGAGCGTGGAGGGGCTGGTGTTCACAGGTTCGGCGGACGGGACGGTGAAGGTGTGGAAAAGGGAGGCCAAAGGGAAGGCCACAAAGCACACTCTGGTGGAGTCGTTGCTGAAGCAAGAGTGTGCAGTGACGGCGCTGGCAGTGACGGCGGACGGATCCGTGGTGTACTGTGGGTCATCTGATGGGATGGTGAATTTCTGGGAGAGGAAAGAGAAGTTGACACACGGTGGTGTTATGAAAGGGCACAAGCTGACTGTGCTGTGCCTGGTAGCGGTGGAGAGCATGGTGTTCAGTGGCTCCGCCGATAAGACCATATGCGTGTGGAGAAGAGAAGGGTCAACCCACACATGTCTGACGGTGCTGACGGGACACACTGGGCCGGTGAAGTGCTTGGCAGTGGAGGAGGACAGTGAGTCCTCGAAGGCTGGGGAGAAGCAGTGGATAGTGTACAGTGGGAGCCTCGATAAGTCCATTAAGGTGTGGCGTGTGCCTGAGATGACGATGGATAGGAATGCGGTGGCGATGATGCAGCAGCAGTTTGGGAATGACGCGGACTCGGTGCCATCGGATAGAAGCTTCACCTCTTCCAGAGAACCCAGCATAAGCAAACGGTCGTGAATTTGAATGTGAATGAGAGCCTGAGTAAAATCTTTCAACATTTTGTGATTCTTTTAAGTGTGTGTTTGGCTTGACCCCATGTGTTCTCTGTACCACCAAACTCACCTTTCTCCCCTTCTGTTGTATATTGTGGAACATTTATAAAGGATCTAACCCTCCGATTCGTATCATTGCATCTTATCATAAAAAGCACATGTTCCATTAAATCCACTCCATCACTTTCTTTTAGATATTCTCGTTTTTGCCTTAACTTATAACGTCAGCTTCACTTTAAAACGAGTCTACGGTCCTAAGACTCTCTACTAGGAAGGTTTCCACACTCTAATAAGATTTGTTCACCTCTCTCTGCGGGATCGGTCCTAAGACGTCTCTACGAGGAAGGTTTCCACACTCATAAGATTTGTTCACCTCTCTTTGCGGGATCGGTCCTAAGACGTCTCTACTAGGAAGGTTTCCACACTCTAATAAGATTTGTTCACCTCTCTCTGCGGGATCGGTCCTAAGACGTCTCTACGAGGAAGGTTTCCACACTCATAAGATTTGTTCACCTCTCTTTGCGGGATCGGTCCTAAGACGTCTCTACTAGGAAGGTTTCCACACTCTAATAAGATTTGTTCACCTCTCTCTGCGGGATCGGTCCTAAGACGTCTCTACGAGGAAGGTTTCCACACTCATAAGATTTGTTCACCTCTCTTTGCGGGATCGGTCCTAAGACGTCTCTACTAGGAAGGTTTCCACACTCTAATAAGATTTGTTCATCTCTCTCTGCGGGATCGGTCCTAAGACGTCTCTACTAGGAAGGTTTCCATGCGGGATCGGTCCTAAGAGTCTCTACTAGGAAGGTTTCCACACTCAGATTTGTTCACCTCTCTCCGGGATCTGACAAATTCCAAAGTTCAAATTTTTGTTTATTTTGTGGGTGGGTCTCACAAATTAAGCCTAAACTAGAGGCTTATGTATAATCACAATTCACAACTCAAATTCATACAGTGGGAATCTTGGGATCCAATCCCTTGGCTGATCTAAGCCTACACGCATGAAATACACGAACAACACTAAGGAGAGATTAAATATTTTCCATATTTTACAAGTAAAACACCTAATTTAGGTGATGACTATGATCATTTGGAGAAAAAAATGGACAGCAAATGTGAAAGAGGTTTGTTCAGACCTTTCCGATTCAAAACTGAACTGTTGTTTCATTGTGAGAGTGTACGAGTATGGCTTCTTCTTGCTTCGATTGGTTTGTGAGACGTCAAACCATCCAAGTGTGCACTTCTGCAGCCGACTGGATCGAAGTCTAAACCAAGAGGAACAACTGGATCTCCTCCTTCTAGCACTCGAAGAATCTGAAAACGAAATCGACTTGGATGCATCAAACAACCACCATAACAAACGTGCCACAAAAATTGAAAAAATTGAAAACAAACCTTTGACATTGAGGGTCTTGATTCAGGATCTGGACATAGACACAAGGAAGCCGCACGGACCATAGAATGCAGTTGATAACAGAAGTCGGGGGATTGCTCGGATGCTAAGCATGGATCTACCAAATGGTTACTACTAGCTAGTAAATGTTGAATTTGCAATGCAGAGATGGGGTGGAACCATTCTGATATAAATTGTTTTCCCTCTAGACGGTGCAGCTCACAGCTTCTTTTACCACTAATCAACTCTAATAAAACCATGCCAAATGCATATACATCCACTTTTTGTGATACCATACCGCCATTGATGTACTCTGGTGCTAGATACCTGGTTCCAGAAGTAACTAGATGAATCAAATGATTTAAAAAAAAAAAAAAAAATCTTAAGCGTGTGCTTGATAATTATATTGCTCGTGGCTTCTTTTTGTTTCCAAACTCTTGTGTTGTTTAGTGAACAGACTTAAAAGTTGTAACTTTGCATATAAACAGGATGTGGAGTGAATACCCTGAAGTTCCAATGACTTGCTCCTCAACACTGGTAGACCATTTAGAATGCCACCTTGCCAGCCCGAAATCAGCAACCTGATGGGATAATAAAGTGAGATCATCTCAGAATGGGTGATAGGATGTTCTGGAAAAGAAAATAAATGCTTCAAGACTTAATAAAATCGATATAAAAAATGAAGGTACCATGGGTTCAAAATCATGAGTTAGGAGGATATTGTGAGGTCGCATATCTCTATGCACTATACACCCAACTCTGCAATCTTCGTGAAGATAACGTAAACCCCGTGCTGCTCCTATTGCTATCTTTTGCCTTGAATGCCAATTTAACTGGCTTCTACTCCCTGTCAGTGACTGAAACTTAGAAATTCCATGATTGAAACCTTATAAATTAGAAATAGCAAATAGCCTGTATTCATGATAAACTAGTGAAAATTATGCACATGAAACAACCCAGAAGTATACCATGTAAATGGAAATCCAATGAACCATTGCATATGTACTCATAAACCAATAACCTCATGGTGTCCTCAATACAGAACCCAATCAGCAACACTACATTTCTGTGTTGTGCACAACTCAACACCCGAACTTCTCGACAAAAATCAGCATCTGCTTGTAAGCCTCCACATTTCAACTGCTTCACAGCTACAACTTGACCATCTCTCAAGATTCCTCTATGAACAATTCCAAAACCGCCTTCTGCCAAGAAGTTCAAATCCGAAAATCTGTCAGTAGCTTCCTCAAGCTCTTTGAGAGTGAACTGTCTGGGGGGTTTTCCAAAAGCCGGCGCTTTGTGTTGACATAATGAGCACAGAGGAGGGGGTGCAGAGGATACTCTGCCCAAAGAGACGGCATCCCTGATATTTGAGTCCACAATGTAATCCTTTCTCTCAGACTGGTTGAGTCTCATATCTTCAAAAGTCGCACTCTTCTCAAGACTTGAAGGATTACTGAATGGCACCTTGGGAGTTGAAGCAAATTTAAGGAATCTTCTTTTGGACTTGGATAGAGTTTTTCCCTCAGAAAGGTTATGGTTCTGAGAAATCCAATAAACACATTTTTGATTTGAAGCCACAGATGTTGGAGGTAGAGACAGAACTTTTTCTTCCACTGAGTTGGATGATGATACTGAAATGCTTAAATCGTTAGTCTCATTAATTGGCAAGTGATTGCCTTTTAAGTTCCCTTCATATAGAGGGTTTTGCTCATACACAAGGAAAATAGAAGACACTGCATCAGTACCCAATTTTGACCCTTCTTTAGAGGATTTTCTGAATGAGGCACTAGGTTCTTCTTCTGGTCTGCTTGCTAGTGAAGCTGTCTGCTTCATCCTATTTTGTTGACCTTTTCGAACAGGAGACGAATTAGCCGAAAAGAAGGGAGTTTGAGGTTCACTCCAACACTCCAAATTAAGCCTGAGAACTTTCGGTTGAGACCCTTTCATTGTAACAATATTGCAGCTCAGTTCTTCCAGGCAACTTTTTACCTCATTCTTCAATTTCCTGGTCAACAATTAACTCAGGCATTAGTTTGAAACTTGTTTAGTACAATCATCATTCCACGGTACAAAAAGTAGAGCAAATAAAAATCAAAGACGTAACAGCATTTAGGAATATAACTGGCGATAAATAAATATTATGGGAAGTTTCAATCCAAAATATATGGATAAGGTCCATAAGTAATAGATCACTGGGTACGAATGCAAATCTTGCATAAAAATATAGAATTAGTTTAAAAATTCTGTTTATAAGAGCTGCAGAACAAACTTTCATAGACAACTTGTGATTTACCTGAAGTTCTAAATAATTATGTTCAAAGCACAAGCAAGTGGTCCGCTCAAGTGAAAAGATTATTAATCATAGAATCAGTAAGAAACATAAGAACATCGTACATTCTGATGGTAAATTACCTGTCTAGTACGACCCAGTTAACTCCTTTTAACTTTGCTTCAGCAGCGACAGCTCCTCCCTGTGTTCCTGTGACCACCTTAACTCTCACTTTAACCTGAAAACCAATGGGGGACACATAGTAAGTACCACGATCACTTGTTTTAGTGGACAATTATTACACGGGCGTGCTTGGTATAAAACACTGATGGATGATTAGTCTTCCTATTGGCATTCATCATAATTCATCATAATCATCATCCTACCCTATACAATGTAGTCATCGAGGGACGCTCAGTTACACAGATCCGAAGCTCAGTGATATTACCAAACTCTGTAAGACAGCAAGGGAACATACTGGCTTATTTTAAGCTTTGGTCCACGTTACTAAAACAAGTAACAAAAATTTAACCCCATTGAAGAAGCTGCAAAGCAATGGGAAAAGGTAAAAGAAACCTTTCTCCCACTGTCTTCTTCAAGAGGTCCAATGGTCCCAAAAACACATGTCTTCCAACCTGGCCCTTCAATCATGAACCTAATTAGTGTTTCCCTTAAAACAAATGCAGACTCGCTTCCACCTCCTGGAATCTTCTAAATTCAATGGAACAATCATAAAGCCGCAAGGTAAATCAGAAAAGTTTCTTCTTTTTTGTTTGCTACCCAGACAATGACAACTAGCTAAGAAGTGACAGCGTGAAAAATGCACTTAAAACGACGACGTTTAAAGGGCGCAAAGAGTCAATGACAGTAAAAAAGTTTTTCTTGAAAAGACAGAATACCTCAACTTGATTGTGGAAATGAAGCACCATCTGTGAACATGACTCGGAGATCTCATGTACCCGATCCGGCAGATTCTCCTGAACAGCATTCGCACAATCCCCACTCCATCTGTGAAAATTCCAGAACCTTCTGCCTGAACATACAATCACACATGCCTTAATCAACTTAAATTCAATCCAACACGGCAATTTTGTACTCAACCAAGATAAAAACTAATTGCAAGGAATTACAGAATTACCAGTTTTCTCGACGGAGAAGACAGCGAGCAGGGTTATACAGTCACCGGGACGGACCACATGGGTAAGAGCCCAAGCCAGTGCAGTTTTGGAAATCACTCTCTCAGCCTTGATGGCGACGATAACCTTATCCGGCGCCGTTTTGGCACCGGGAGCCTCCTTCAAAGCGGCTTCGACTTGGCCCGGGAACATTTCAGACGCCAAGTTCCGAATGTCCTTACTAAACGTGAAGGCTTTTGAGAACATGAGGAGCTGAACGAGCGTATGAAATGGATTTGTGTTTAGATATGTCGACAAACAGCAACGTCATGCGGTGGTTGTGACGATGATCCTCAACCGACTACAAGTAAGGGCAAATTCGGCAATTCAACACTACGCGAAAATTAATCAATCAAATGGAAACTTCTGATATTTTCTCATTTTGGTACCTAAATTACGGATGAACTCCACACTGATAAATTCTATCTGTGCTGAAATACAATTCTGTCGTCAATTCAAAACTCAAATATGTACGAAAGCACTAGATGAGCTCTTCCGTCAAACTATTTCTATATTAATTTGTTTATATGATCATTTGATTCCGTCAACGCAATGAGAAAACAAGTAATGGAGTACTAAACATAAGAATCTCGGGAATGAGAAAAGAACGACGAGAGAGATGGAAAAACAAGGTGTATACCTACGTGAGAGGAAGTGCTGGAACAATTGGCTGCAGTTGCTCCACGCGGCTAACTTCAAAACCAGTGCGATCAAGTGAAAGAGTGGAAACGCATTGATGCGGAATTATGGAGGAGACGGCGTCGTATTGTTTGCAGATGCCAGCGCAAAGCAGAGGACGGAGTAGCTGATCGGAAAATTGATCGCCGCCGTTGATTAATCGGTAGAGAAAGAAGAGAGACAGAGAGAGATGAAGAGTTTTGGATGTGTGCGCGGTAGCGATTGGCGAAGAACAGTAAAAAAAATTGACTCGCGGGCTTTTGGACGTTTTGGCGATCCTGCTCTGCAGCCGTTGAATCTCTTTAAATAGGGATTTAAAATTATATACCGCATCAATTATTCCTCCAAAAATGTAACACGTTAATTAATTTTTGTTAATTAAATCCACAAACTCACTAATTTTAATAAAATCAACTTTTAAGCAAAATTAAGTTTGGTAAGTGCAAAAAGTAATAATTGAATTGAATTTATTTTTTTGGAATTTATACCATTCATATGTTTTATAATGTTTTCTAGCCATTTTTAGAACAAATTATAACGTGAGAATTAATTTTATAAAATTGAAAGTTTAGAGTAGAAATTGACAAATACACGGATAACAATTTTATTATTTTCTCTGCTTTTATTTTATATTATAAATTAGCTTGAAATAATAAAAAAGAGAAAATAATTAAAATAGTCAATGAATTTGAAATTAAAGGAGAAAGAAAAAGAGAAAAAGGAAATGGAATCAAAATATGAAAAGAGTTGAAGGGATAAAGAAAGGTGTTGGACAAATTTGGAGGTGAATTTGAAAACTTGAAGAGGGAGTGAAAAGTGAGGCAAATTGTCAAAGATGTGGCCATGTCTGGCGCCGCTGGCGAGGCGAGAGAGACTGAGATGCTCTGCTGGTCGGCCTTCGACGTTGGCCCATATAGCCCATGACAATGGGTCCATGGGGACCGCCTTCGCCTTTGGTGCCAGCGGATTCAGCCTTCTTTTTCACCGTCTCCGATGCTTCTTCATTCAATCCAAAATTAAAACATACCAATTTTTTTTTTTTTTTTTTTTTTTTTTTTTTTTTTTTTTTTTNATGAATTAAAGAGTTCCCCAAGCATTGAACTTTATCGGGAATCGAAACTCAATGCCCCATCGTTGCTGTCCATTGAAGGATTCATTTCATAGCTTCAAAGTTCAAACCCCACAAAATATTATATATAAAAAAAGCGACACGAAGTCTTGTCCACAAAAATTGGGATTTGGGAGATATCATTGGCTGTGTTATTAGTAGTAAAAAGAAGGATCATGTGACAAGCAGTAATGAGCCAATTCAATGGGCCTCTCCACCCAGAAATGGACATAGACAAAGTTTGCGCGATATTAGCTAAAATATCAAACGTTCAAATATGGTTGTTATTATTCTCATAGCTCAAACTGATTAATATCGTGAATTTAGGGAGGAGGGAGGGAAAATGAATTGAATGTAAAGAGAAAAAGAAAAAAAAAAAAGTTAAAGATGACAACATTTTTTATTGCAGCAAATTTTCATCACGCCTTTTGTTGCAATTTTCAAAATTAGAGATAAGGTTTTATAAACAAAATTTTTTAAAAATAATATTTTTATTTTCTTTAAGATTAAATATTAACCAATAGCATCTCGTTGACTTTTCTTCCTTTTGCGAGCTGGGTTCAAATATTTTGAAATTGGATTAACATGGAATATCTCTACGTATTCAGAAATTTTAATAATATTCTTAATTTTTCAAAAAAAAAAAAATGTTACCATTAATTTTAGTTTGGAATAATCGAAGCTTTATTTCAAGAATAAACTTTTTAACAAATTTATTAATGTTTGAAGTTTGAAAAAAAAAATTGAAAGTTATTAATAAAAATTTTGAAAATTGGAGGATGTTTTAAAAATAAAATAAAATAAAAGTATTTTTAAACTTTGTTTTTGTTTTTGAATTTTTTTTAAATGAAATAGAAAATAACTTGGTATTTTATAAGATATGCATCCAAAGTGGGAGAGAAAAATTTAAAATAAAGCCGATCAAATTTCAACGAAAATCTCAACAAATTTGAACAGCCAAACACGTTAGTCGTCCTTTTGGGGTCAAACCACTCGGTGCCGGGTTCAGCCGTCTTTCCACCGTCTCCAGTTGCCCGAAAAGGTGGAAATTTGGGATCTAGAAATGGAGAAAATTCAGGTGAGGTTAACGGTAATTTAGTACTAAATATCACTACAGGTAAATGTTTGAGAATGTTATCCTATTTATAATTAAATAAATTACAAGGACGTAGGGAGAATAATAAAGGGAAAGATACAAGAATGGAAATATACATATGGTAAGAATGTAAATGTCTAAATATTTACTTATACTAAAATATCAAATATAATATATATGATAAACTATAGTTTAATAATAAATATCTTTAATAGTTACCTATTTTTATTTATTTTATAATATTTTTCCCTAAAGTTTATGGAGTGATTTCGTAAATGTACAAACTCTTACCAATAATATATAATCGTTACAATAATATAATCCTTACTTTTATAAAGCTTGTAACATGAAGAAACGTTATAAGGAGAGTGATATCTACTTTATTAGGCTTAGATAATTATTTATTTAAAGGATTATATTTTAGTGGAATTCGTCACCTACTTTGACAATAATTGAGATCATAATACTAAAATTGTCTTCTTAATAAAGTAAATTTTATTGATTAACAATAAACTTATATTAATAATTGTCACACCAATAACAACACTATACAATATTTTTATTTATGGTCCTCGACTTAATTTTAAAATCAACCATGAACTTTATTCGACAGACGAGGACTTAAAACAATTTCAAGCGGAGTTTTTCTAAAAATAATAAATCCAAAACCCTCTTCCATGTCGAGTAATTCTTCAGATGGCCTATCAATTTCAAATTCATGAAGTAGGCTTGCAAGAGTAAGATGCACAAGTTGAAGAGCAAATGACATTCCAGGACACATCCGCCGACCCCTTCCAAATGGCATTAGTTGCATATTTTGTCCTTTCATATCAAACTTTGTGTCGTTTGTTAAGAATCTTTCCGGACGAAATTCACAAGGATCCTCCCAAACAAATGGGTCTTTCTGCAGTTTTTGAACATTCACTAAAAGACGTGTCTTTGCAGAGATATGATAGCCTGAAACTGTACAATCTTCTACAGATTCATGAGGGATTAAAAACGGCGCTGCAGGATATAAACGCAATGTCTCCTTCACAATGGCTTGGAGATATATCAGATTTTTAACGTCGGACTCTTTTACTTGTCTTGATCTACCAACTTTTTCATCTAATTCAAGTTGTGCCTTCTTAAGTGTATCTTGATTGTTGAGGAGTAAGGAAAGAGCCCATGTGGTAGCAATCATGGTAGTGTATCCACCCAACATCATCGACTACACAATATCATAATTAAATTTGTTATTCATTAAGAGTTAGTTGATGTAAGGAATGAGGTTCGAATACATATGCTTACCAAACAAGTAGCTTTGGTGACTGTATCCGCATCATAACCACATAACCCTCCGTCGTCGTGGACAGCAGAAAGCATGACATCCATGAAGTCTTGGTCCTCTGTTTCCACTCCACCTTCACCCAAATTCTTGTTCTTCTCTCGATGTTCTTCGATCCATTTGCTAAGCATTTGGTCAAGCACCTTGGCGGTCTTATTCATGGACTTCTTATACCCTCCCAAATCCAACCAACTTAGACACGAAAACGAGTCTGAAGGAACAAATGCCGCAAACAGTTCAAAAAAAGCACTCAACGCCTCTCTGTACTGCTCCGCACCATTGCCTTCGAAAACAGCGCTGAATCGCTTTCCAACCACCATCCTAAATATTGTATTCAAACTTACATCCCCAAACCACGTCCTCATCTCAACCCTCACTTTCCCACCTGATCCCTTATTTCTGCTGTCCGCACATAACTCATACAGTTTCTCGATCGAATTTTGAACCTCACATATCCTAATGTGTTGGAGCTGCTCGAGGCGATGGTTCGTCAAGAGTTCAACTGTGGCTAGTTTGCGCACGTGGCGCCAGTATGGACCGTAGGGGCTAATTCCCAAGGCTGCGTAGTTGTAGCCGAGCAGTTCTGAGGCAACAACTTTTGAGCGGGAAGCGAAGACTCTGTCGTTTGTGGTGAAGCACTCTCGCGCTATTTCCCAACTGCTCACGACAAGGGTTGTGTTCATGCCCAATCTTAAGGTAAAGATAGGTCCGTAGGCGTCGGCCATTTTGGCCAAGGTTATGTGAGTTGGCTCTGTTGCACTTAGTTTATGGAGATGGCCAATCACTGGCAAACGACCGGCGGCTTCCGGTGGAAGTGTGTTGTTGGTGCGATGAGCGGCGGATCTCCGAGAAGTTATACGAAAGAGAGCATAGAGAAATAGGAGAAGGGCGAAGGTTGCAGGTAAGATGTGAGTAAGTTCCATTTGTGATAGGCGTGAGTTTTCCAGTTTGGAGTGGCTGAATGGACATGGGATATTAATAGTAGTGTGGTCATTTTGATCCTATTACATTGTTACATCAACAATAATGTTACAAATTATTGTTATATATATTAATCACAAATTGTTAATTTTATTTTATTTTATGGGAAATTTTTTATGGTTGTTTAATAGCCCGACAATCTTTTTTTTTTTTTTTTTTTTTTTTTTTTTTTTTTTTTTTTTTTTTTTTTTTTTTCTGTTGTCGTTACAATAATGAGAGTTAGTTGGAAAACTTTACATCATGGATCATTATTGATGGTAATCTTTTTCATTCTATTTTGTTTTTTAGTATGATATTAATAATTAATAATACATAAAATAAACGTTTGGTAATATATAAAATAAAGAAATTGATCATAATGACCTGCCTTTCGAGATCTCGAGCTGCTGATCATTATTGACATGGAATATTTAAAAATACGTATTTAATTTAAATTTTTTAAATATGTACCCACATAAAGAAATTTAATTTAATACAACATTGTTTAAAAAATACATTACAAAATGACAAATTGCAACAACTCACACACAAAACATGATATAGGTAGTTCTTAAAATCTCGAAATACAAAAATCAAGGGTTCGTAAGAGAAACATGTTAAAGGGGGTTCAAGACACCGATCTAGCCCAAAACTCAATAGCTCTTAGCTCGTGTGCGTCTCCACCTCAACCGCTCCATTGTACCTTATTTGAAAATTTTAAAGTAGCAAGGATGAGTATAAAAAATATGCACAATAACCAGCTTCCTAGTAGTTCATAGTTCGTTATTAAGTTTTATTGATTTTAGTTCATTTGTTCGATGTCTTATTCTCATTTGGGGGTTTGTTCTCAAGTTTACGTTCTTCCTACGCTACACCCTATGGTTAATTATTCTAGTTTTCTTGGTTTTTGGTCCTGTCTAGACCTCTATCCCTCGAAGTATTCTTCGGTTCTCTAAGTCTCTTCATGAGTCGTTTTGGCTAATATCATGTGCAAGTTGGTTCAGCGGTCTTTCCACCTGTCGTTTTGGCTTACGTCATGTGCAAGTTGGTTCAGCCGTCTTTCCACCATCTCCCGTGGCCGAAAAAGGTGGAAATTTGGGATCTAGAAAGGGAGGGAAATGTAGTTGAATTATGTTACTTACTTTTATTTGTTCTTTAGTGTTTTTCCATAAAGTTTGTGGAGTGATTTCGCAAATGTACAAACTTCTTACCAATAATATATAATCGTTACAGTAATATAATCCTTACTTTTATAAAGCTTATAATATGAAGATAACTTTATTAGGCTTAGATAATTGTTAATTTAAAGGATTATATTTTAGTGGAATTTGTCCACTACTTCAACAATAATCTAAAACTGTCTTCTTTCCTTAATTAACGCTAAATTTATATTAATAATTAATAACAACTACAGTATACCACCTTTTTATTTATTGTCCTCGGACATAATTTTAAAAACAATCATGAATTTGACTCGATAGACGAGGACTTAAAACAACTTCAAGAGGAGTTTTCTTAACACCAGTCAACCCAAAACCCTCTTCTTCCCTGTCAAATAATTTTTCAGATGGCCTACCAATTTCAAATTCATGAAGTAGATTTGCGAGGGTAAGATGCATAAGTTGAAGGGCAAATGAGATTCCAGGACATTTTCTTCGACCACTTCCAAATGGCATTAGTTGATGATTTTGTCCTCTTAAATCAAATTTTGTGTGGCTTATTAAGAATCTTTCTGGACGAAATTCACAAGGATCCTCCCATATAAGTGGGTCTTTTTGTAGTTTTTGAATATTCACTAAAAGGCGTGTCCTTGCAGGAACATGATAACCTGAAACTATACAATCTTCTACAGATTCATGAGGGATTAATAACGGCGCTGCAGGATACAAACGCATCGTCTCCTTCACAATGGCTTGAAGATATGGTAGATTTTTGACATCAGACTCTTTTACTTGTCTTGATCTTCCAACTTTTTCATCTAATTCAAGTTGGGCCTTGTTGAGTGCTTGTTGGTTGTTGAGGAGTAGAGAAAGAGCCCATGTCAAAGTAATTGTCGTGGTGTCAAATCCACCTAATATCATCGTCTACATAATATCATGTTATTCAATAAGAGTTGGTTCATGTAAGGAGTGGGTTGGGAATAAAGTTGAAATACATATGCTTACCAAACAAGTAGCTTTGGTGACTGTATCTCCATCAATACCACATAACCCTTCGTCGTCGTGGACAGCAGAAAGCATGACATCCATGAAGTCTTGCTCCTTTGTCTCCACTCCACGTTCACCCCAATTCTTGTTCTACTCTCGATGTTCTTCGATCCATTTGCTAAGCATTTGGTCAAGCACCTTGGCGGTCTTGTTCATGGCCTTCTTATACCCTCCCAAGTCCAACCAACTTAGAAACGGAAACGAATCTGAAGGAACAAATGCCGCAAACAGTTCAAAAAAAGCACTCAACGCCTCTCTGTACTGCTCCGCACCACTGCCTTCGAAAACAGCGCTGAATCGCTTTCCAACCACCATCCTAAATATTGTATTCAAACTTACATCCTCAAACCACGTCCTCATCTCAACCCTCACTTTCCCACCTGACCCCTTATTTCTGCTGTCCGCACATAACTCATACAGTTTCTTGATCGAATTTTGAACCTCACATATTCTAATGCGTTGGAGCTGCTCGAGGCGATGGTTCGTCAAGAGTTCAAGCGTGGCTAGTTTGCGCACGTGGCGCCAGTATGGACCGTAGGGGCTAATTCCCAAGGCTGCGTAGTTGTAGCCGAGCAGCTCTGAGGCAACAACTTTTGAGCGGGAAGCGAAGACTCTGTCGTTTGTGGTGAAGCACTCGCGCGCTATTTCCCAACTGCTGACGACAAGGGCTGTGTTCATGCCCAATCTTAAGGTAAAGATAGGTCCGTAGGCGTCGGCCATTCTGGCCAAGGTTAAGTGAGTTGGCTCTGTTGCACTTAGTTTATGGAGGTGGCCGATCAGTGGCAAAGCACCGGCGGCTTCAGGTGGGAGTCTTTTGTTCGAGCGATGGGCGGCGGAGGATCTCCGAGATGCAATACGAAAGAGAGCATAGAGAAAGAGGAGAAGGGCGAAGGTTGCAGGAATGATGTGAGTAAGTTCCATTTGTTGTGGGCGTGAATTTTACAGTTTTGAAGGATTTATTTATATTGGATTTAATATTTAGGTGTATTTTTTTTTAACATTCTATAAAATTGAGACTTTCGAAATTTCTTGGCCGCCTGCGTGTTTGTATTTTTCTTTGATTTTTGAATTTTGTTGATTGAGACTTATCCTTCAGATTGGAATTTTGTTGATTGTTATGCGTATCATAAAATAAAAGGACCGCAGATTGTGTTGGCTCCGTTCTTTGTTGACGCGTCAATCTCTAGATCACACAACTACTTACCTATATTTAAGAACCATTTACTCGCTATATATAGCCCTTTATTATTATGATTTATTATATATGACCATTTAATAACAATTTATTATATATGATAAATGTCATTTACCCTACCATTAAGTAGGATAAACGTCATTTACATGCCATTAAGTAGCGACTCCATACTCTAACACTTATATTATTATTAATTTAAATTTTTGATAATGACTTTTTTTTCAAAGATCTAAGCTTACCAAACAATTCATAGACATAATAGATATCTCTATCATTCAACTTTTAATTGTTGGGTTGCTTTGTATTTATGATGTCTAGAAGTGAGAATTTGGATTATTTGTCTAGGGATGGAGAGTGACAAAATATATATAATAAACCATTAGAAGATTAACAAACTGACTTACTAGTATTTTTACATAATTTAAGCATGAAATTACTCATAAACATGGGCAGGTAGGCGTGGAGTTAAAACAACTTCGAGTGGAGCTTTTCTAAGACTGGTCAATCCTACACTCTCTTCCATGTCGAGCGGTTCATCGGATGATCTCTCAATTTTAAACCCATGCAGAAAGTTTGCAAGTGTGAGATGTATCATTTGAAGGGCAAACGAGATTGCAGGGCACATTCTTCGACCATTTCCAAATGGTATGAATTGTGGACTTTGTCCTCTAACATCAAAATCCTTCTGGCTTGTTAGAAATCTTTCGGGACGAAATTCACAAGGTCCTTCCCAAACAAGTGGGTCTTTTTGAAGCTTTTGAACATTAACTATGAGGCGTGTCCCCTTGGAGATGTGGTAGCCAGCCGCTGTGCAATCTTCTATAGATTCGTGAGGGACTAACAGTGGTGCAGCAGGATACAATCGAAGAGTTTCCTTGACAATAGCTCGGAGATATGGTAAATTTTTGACATCAGACTCTTTTACTTGTCTTGATCTTCCAACTTTTTCATCTAATTCAAGTTGGGCGTTCTCGAGTACTCCTTCATTGTTGAGGAGCAGAGAAAGAGCCCAGACCATAGTAATCGTGGTAGTGTCAAATCCAGCTAATACCATATTCTACACCAATTTGAACAAAGGGTCATTAATCCATACCAAATTTGATTAGAACATGAAAAGATAGAACTTACCAAGCTTGTAGCTTTAATGACCGTATCGGCGTCGTAGCTGAAATGTTGTCCATCTTCTTCAACTCTAGAAATCATCACATCCATGAAGTCCTGCTCCGCCGTCTCCGCTTCGGCGTCGTTTCTTCTCTCCCGATGTTGTTGGAGGAATTTATGAAACGCCTCATCGATTACTTTGGCTGTCTTCTTCATTGTCTTCTCATGTCCTCCCAAGTCCAACCAACTCAGAAACGGAAACGAATCCGAAGGAACGAATATATGGAACAATCCAAAGAAATCTATCAACGCCTTGGGGAAGTTTTCATTACCATGTTGGATGGCGGAGAATCGCTTTCCAATCACCATCTTGAATATGGTATTCAGGGTTATGTCTGCCAACCACTTCTTCATTTCCACCGCCACTTTCTCACCTCTTTCATTGCTTTTAATACTCATTTTGTGTAGCTCATTCATCCATTGCTGCACCTCAAATGCTCTGATGTGTTGGAGCTGCTCGAGGCGGTGGTTAGTGAGGAGCTCGAGCGTGGCTATTTTGCGCACTTGGCGCCAGTGTGGAGTGTATGGGCTGAACCCTATCATCGCATAATCATAGGCAAGAAGCTTTGAGGCCACAAGCTTTGGACGAGACGCGAAGATTCTGTCGTTTGTAGTGAAAAACTCCTTTGCTATTTCCCAACTGCTCACAATCAAGGCCTTTTTCATACCGAACCTAAACGTAAATATGGGTCCATAGGCATCTGCCATCTTGGCCAACGTTATGTGAGTTGGCTCTCCTGCATGTAGCAGATGGAGGTGGCCAATCACCGGCCAAGCGCCACCGGCCTCCGGTGGGATCCTCTTCCGATGAGCGACAGATCTCCGGGACCAAGTGAAGAAAACATAGAGAAAGAGAAGAAAGGGGAAGATTATTCCGGCGAGGGGGCGAAGGTGTTCCATTTGTGGTGCTCTATAGCTTTTAGTTGCAGGATTTGGTGAGTGAAGGAACTATAAGAGGCGATGGCTCCTGGGAATCTTGACACTATGTGGAAGAATGGCATTGTATTATTGTCGTGATATTATTGATTGTGGATGTCCATATATGATATAAAGGCGGTGGATTATTCTAGATCGATTTCCTTGTTTGTCCCCAAACAGCTTTATTATACTCTAATATTTTTATAGCTTTCATTGATTTGANCTGTAAAAGAATCAAAAGTAACTATATTATAATTATACTAAATTCATATCGTATTATAATTATTCAACTTATTTTTCATACACGTCACAACTTCAATCACACCCTCTATATATAATACAAGTAGTTTTATTTACTGTCCTCGACTTCATTTCAAACTTATTCGT
Source organism: Cucurbita pepo subsp. pepo (assembly GCF_002806865.2). Lineage (NCBI taxonomy): Eukaryota > Viridiplantae > Streptophyta > Magnoliopsida > Cucurbitales > Cucurbitaceae > Cucurbita > Cucurbita pepo. The sequence continues at coordinate 656,241 of NC_036643.1, forward strand.
AGACTTGACTTGGTAGGCGTGGACGTAAGACAACTTCAAGTGGAGCTTTTTTAAAAACGGTTATTCCAAAACCCTCATCCATATTCAGTAATTCTTCTGATGGCCTATGAATTTTAAATTCATGAAGTAGACGTGCAAGTGTAAAATGTATAAGTTGAAGAGCAAATGAGATTCCAGGACATATCCTCCGACCACACCCAAATGGCATTAGTTGCAGATTTTGTCCTCTCATGTCAAACTTTATGTCGCTTGTTAAGAATCTTTCTGGACGAAATTCACAAGGATCCTCCCAAACAAGTGGATCCTTTTGTAGTTTTTGAATATTCACTAAAAGGCGTGTCCTTGCAGGGATATGATAACCTGAAACTATACAATCTTCTACAGATTCATGAGGGATTAGTAACGGTGCGGCAGGATATAAACGCAATGTCTCCTTCACAATGGCTTGGAGATATGTTAGATTTTTGACATCAGACTCTTTCACGTGTCTTGATATTCCAACTTTTTCATCTAATTCAAGTTGTGCCTTCTCGAGTACTTGTTCGTTGTTGAGGAGCAGAGAAAGAGCCCATGTCATAGTAATCGTTGAAGTGTCGGATCCACCCAATATCATCGTCTACACAATACCATAATTTAATTTGTTATTCCGTAAGAGTTGGTTGATGAAAGGAATGAGTTTTGAATACAATTGCTTACCAAACAAGTAGCTTTGGTGACTGTATCCGCATCGAAACCACATAACCCTCCGTCGTCGTGGACAGCAGAAAGCATGACATCCATGAAGTCTTGGTCCTCTGTTTCCACTCCACCTTCACCCCAATTCTTGTTCTTCTCTCGATGTTCTTCGATCCATTTAGTAAGCATTTGGTCAAGCACCTTGGCGGTCTTGTTCATGGCCTTCTTATACCCTCCCAAATCCAACCAACCAAGACAAGGGAACGAATCTGAAGGAACAAATGCCCCAAACAGTTCAAAAACATCCCTGAACGCCTCTTTGTACTGCTCCGCACCACTGCCTTCCAAAACAGAGCTCAGTCGCTTTCCCACCACCATCCTAAGTATTGTATTCAAACTTACATCCCCAAACCACGTCCCCATCTCAACCCTCACTTTCCCACCTGATCCCTTATTTAATTCATACAGTTTCTTCATCGAATTTTGAACCTCACATATTCTGATGTGTTGGAGCTGGTGGAGGCGGTGATTGGTGAGGAGTTCAAGCGTGACTATTTTGCGGACACGGCGCCAGTATGGACCGTAGGGGCTAATCGACAACATTGTGTAGTTGTAGCCGAGCAGCTCTGAGGCTAAACCCTTTGGGCGGGAGGCGAAGATTGTGTCGTTTGTGGTGAAGCACTCTCGCGCTATTTCCCAACTGCTGACGACAAGGGCTGTGTTCATGCCCAATCTTAAGGTAAAAATAGGTCCGTAGGCGTCAGCCATTTTGGCCAAGGTTAAGTGAGTTGGCTCTGTTGCACTTAGTTTATGGAGGTGGCCGATCAGTGGCAAAGCACCGGCGGCTTCAGGTGGGAGTCTTTTGTTCGTGCGATGGGCCGCGGAGGATCTCCGAGATGCAATACGAAATAGAGCATAGAGAAAAAGGAGAAGGGCGAAGGTTGTAGGTAAGGTGCGAGTAAGTTCCATTTGTGGAGGGAGTGATTTTTGCAGTTTGGAAGGTAAAGTCTGGGAAGGATTTATATCAGATTTATTGGATTGAAGTGTTCGTACATTGGTGGGCCTAAATGAATAATAAAAATCTTAGTTTTATGAAAATTATTTGTTATTAGTATTCATATTTTTAGAAATTTCAAAAACTTCAACTTCAACTCTTTTTTATTAATACTCATACTTCAAAAATATGTTTCATCTTTCAAACTTTAATTAATGCTTTAATCTTTTCTTAAATTAAAAAATGCAATATCCAGACGAAATGGTGAGTATTAAGTTTAATTAATACTTTCATACCGTCCTCAACACACAAATTTTCATAAAATCAAGATCGTTCATAGATATTTTAGGTACCCAAAAATTTGTTGTCATTCATAATTTCGCCCAGAATTATAGTACAAAAAGCAATGTTAACTTGGCCCCCTTCCCTATTTGTTTTTTTTATTTTTTAATTTCTTGTTTGGATAGTGATTTCTTTGATTTTTCAAGCAACCTTGTCCTGTTGAATGATTGAGACTATGGAAGGATATAGAATTTTGTAGAAAATCGTATTCAAGGAAAATCGTGTGTATGGTTTAGAGGGAGATCTTTCTTATCTTTCGTCACAAAAGCCAGACCTCTAAATTCTCCCCAAAAAGTTTGGCTTGAGTAATTTCTTTCTTCTAGTTCATCGTGAGAGTTGATGTTGATCCCTATAATGGGTTGACTTTGGTTTATTGAGTGGATACCAAGATTGGTGGTTCGACATTCGATAATCTGGTCATAGATATAATGTTGTTGATCTCCTCAGCTATGTGAAAGTCTTGAATATGAAAGTATATATATGTCTGTAAGTTATGCAAGTGTTGAAAGAATTGTTTTTAAGAGGAATGAACCTATTCCGGCTGTACGGATAGAAAATGGTTATTCGATTTATGTGTTGTTTTTATTTGTGGTGGGTACAGACAAATACGATAGATTAGCAAATCCGATTTACTACTATTATAAAATATGATAGCGAAATTACTCATAAACATGGAAACATAGGCAGGTAGGCATGAAATTTAAACAACTTCGAATGGAGCTTTTCTATAATTATTCAATTCCATACTCGATCTCTTACATTTCGAGTAATGATCTCTCGATTTCAAATCCACCCACCAAGTTTGCTTTGTTGTCATGTCATGGTTTGAATTTTAGTGAGGGACACTACTTTGCACTTAAAGGTGGAGTTCCATGCATAACAAAAATGGCAAAAAGATAGGTGGAAAGAAAGAACAAGTTGGGTCTCCTGCATACATACAAATTGATTTGATTTTTGTAATTTTTCACTGCAAAAACATAAAATAAAGTAATTAATTATAATCATACTAAGTTTATATCACAACAATAGCCACACTATACTATACTTTTACTTCTAGTTTCATGAATTGTCCACCAGACCGATTTCAAAATCATTCATAAAATTGATTCGATAGGCGTGGACTTAAAACAACTTCAAGGGGAGTTCTTCTTGGAACAGTTGATCCAAAACCCTCTTCCATGTCAAGTAATTCTTGGGATGGCCTCTCAATTTCAAATTTCTGAAGTAGATTTGCAAGGGTAAGATGCATCAATTGAAGGGCAAATGAAATTCCAGGACACATTCTTCGACCACTTCCAAATGGCATTAGTTGCTGATTTTGTCCTCTCATGTCGAACTTTGTATCGCTGGTTAAGAATCTTTCTGGACGAAATTCACAAGGATCCTCCCAAACAAGTGGATCCTTTTGCAGTTTTTGAACATTCACTAAAAGGCGTGTCCTTGCAGGGATATGATAACCTGAAACTGTACAATCTTCTACAAATTCATGAGGGATTAGTAACGGTGCGGCAGGATGTAAACGCAATGTCTCCTTCACAATGGCTTGGAGATATGTTAGATTTTTGACATCAGACTCTTTGACGTGTCTTGATATTCCAACTTTTTCATCTAATTCAAGTTGCGCCTTCTTGAGTGCTTGTTGGTTGTTGAGGAGTAGAGAAAGAGCCCACGTCATAGTAATCATTGTAGTGTCGGATGCACCCAATACGATGGCCTACGTAATATCGTAATTTATTTTATTATTCCATCTCAACTAAGGAGAAAATAAGAATTGAATCCGAATAAAATTGAAATGTAAATATATGCTTACCAAACAAGTAGCTTTGGTGACCGTATCCGCGTCAAAACCACATAACCCTCCGTCGTCGTGGACAGCAGAAAGCATGACATCCATGAAGTCTTGCTCCTTTGTCTCCACTCCACCTTCACCCAAATTCTTCTTCTTCTCTCGATGTTCTTCGATCCATTTAGTAAGCATTTGGTCAAGCACCTTGGCGGTCTTGTTCATGGCCTTCTTATACCCTCCCAAATCCAACCAACCAAGACAAGGGAACGAATCTGAAGGAACAAATGCCCCAAACAGTTCAAAAACATCCCTCAACGCTTGTCGGTACTTCTCCCCACCACTGCCTTCAGAATCAGTGCTGAATCGCTTTCCCACCATCATCCTAAATATTGTGTTCAGACTTACATCCCCAAACCACGTCTCCATCTCAACCCTCACTTTCCCACCGGACCCTTTACTTGTGCTGTCGGCGCATAACTCATACAGTTTCTTGATCGAACTTTGAACCTCGGATATTCTAATGTGTTGGAGCTGCTCGAGTCGATGGTTTGTCAAGAGTTCAAGCGTGGCTATTTTGCGCACATGGCGCCAGTATGGACCGTATGGGCTAATCGCCATCATTGCGCTGTTGTAGCCGAGCAGCTCCGGGGCTAAACCCTTTGGGCGGGATGCGAAGATTGTGTCGTTTGTGGTGAAGCACTCTCGCGCTATTTCCCAACTGCTCACGACAAGGGCTGTGTTCACTCCCAATCTTAAGGTAAAGATAGGTCCGTAGGCGTCGGCCATTTTGGCCAAGGTTATGTGAGTTGGCTCTGTGGCACTGAGTTTATGGAGGTGGCCGATCAGTGGCAAACGACCGGCGGGTTCAGGTGGAAGTGTGTTGTTGGTGCGGTGAGCAGCGGATCTCCGAGAAGTAATAGCAAAGAGAGCATAGAGAAAGAGGAGAAGGGCGAAGGTTGCAGGTAAGATGTGAGTAAGTTCCATTTGTGGTGGGCGTGGGTTGTCCAGTTTGTAGGATGGATATCAGATTTATTGTTATTTGGGCAGCCTCAATGGACAGTTAGTTTGACTAGTAGTGTGGTCACTATTGCATTGTTACATCAACAAATGTTAGCAATTATTGTTATATATATTAATCACAAATTATTACTTTTAATTGATTTTATGGAAACTTGAATAGCCACCCAATAGAAAAAGAAAAAAGAAGATTGTGGGGCTATTAACAACCATAAAAGTTTCCCATAAAATCAATTAAAAGTAATAATTTGTGATTAATATATATAACAATAATTGCTAACATTATTGTTCATGTAACAATGCAAAAGTGACCACACTCTTTACGACCTAGGTTTTTATAAAGGTAGAGTTGCCAATGGACGCTTGGCACGTGTCCGAGTCGCCGTCTTCCTACTGTGATTTTTAGAATATGATTACTTTTTCCATTTTTTTTGCATTTCCATATTTCTTTCTACGTAAATCGGATTAACACAATTCCTTCACGATATTTGTAGATTACATATCCATCTAAATTTAAAATCTAATTTTACTTTTAAAGTCAAACTCTCGAGATTTTATTGAGGGTCTTAGAGACCAAAATCCGAGATGAGGCCGAAGAGAAAAATGATTAGAAATAAAAGAAGAACTTAAAAGAATATAAAAGAAAAAGGATAGAAAATTAGAAGTAGGAGTGTACATTCAACCTGACAACCCGGACCAACCCGACAACCCGGACCAACCCAACCCAAACTATAAGGGTTGGGTTGGGTTGGGTTGGATTAGCATTTCGGGTAGGGTTGGGTTTTGTCACAACCCGATTTTCGAGGCTTCGAAGAATCGAAATCGTGACTAAAAGGACGAAATCGAAAACAAACAAAAAGAAAATAAAAAAAGAAAAGCAAAGTAAAAGGATAAAAATACCATTCAATTAAAACAAAAGAATAAGAAGATTTGTTTCGAAAATATTACAAAAGGAAATTGCAAATTTAAAAATGAAATACAAAAGACTCTAAATATGAAAACGGACAAAGGACTCTAAAAAACCGACAAGGGACTGACGCTCTGGAACGACACCCCTCTGTGACCGCACAGCTCTCGAACACCTCCCCGTATCGACTGGTACAAAAAAAAAAAGGGGAGAAAGGGGTGAGTATAAAAATATACTCAGTAAGCAGCCTACTTGTAGGCTCTTTTCGCATCCTTATCTTGGTAGGTAACCATGGTATTTCTCGGGTTCCTAAGGAGAGTGATCTAAGCTACAACTCTCTTTTCTATATCATAAAAGGCTTACCCATCTTATGCAGTGAAATGATCAGTGTCCTGAGGTGAGGCGCGACCTCATAAGCAAATCTGAGGGGATCGTATGGCTGGATCTGAATACGTGACTCTCTCTCTGAACATCATCCGTGGAGGTTAACTGACGACCCTCACACGGGACCATACATCCACAAAACGGGGTGCGACCCCCTATGTGCCGGTCAGCTACTGAGTCATCCTAAGTGGCTCCACGTCCCCCGCTCAGGGACGGGTTTCTACGGCCCAGGAGTCCTGTTCAGAAGACCCCTTAGCTATCACCACTAGGTCTGGGCACCTGTCACACTTCCCTATCCGGATCTGCAAAGCTCAACGATCACCGTACCGGAGCTCTGTCTCGACGGTATGGTATCGGAGGAGAGAGGGAAGTGGAGGTTCTGATGACACTATCTACACTGCTCAACTCTAGCGGGCTACCTACAGTTACCGTGGTGACCTATTATTCTTTCTAGGGTGGAGCTTGATGGCTTAGACTTAGATTCGTATTTCTCTAGGATTCTCGTGCCTGGTGTCACAAACCTATCGGGTTTGGAATTCTGGGTTCTGGTTCCGCCGGTAATCATTTCGCGGGTCTAATTGCACGGTATTCTAGAGGTCCCCCAATCTAGGGTCTCGTCTAGCTTATTTAGCCATAAGCATCCTAATCTAAGCTCATAATTTCTTCCTATTCATCAAGAAAGATAATACAAGCAATCATCATACAATAGAGTTTACACGCAGCAGCTCATGCAAAATTATCAAACATGCTTAACGGGAAGATAACGTCCATCTTTACTCGGAGCGCAGATTTCACAAGTTTCCCAACCTCCTCATGCATACATACATTATCAGAGTCTCAACCAAAACAGATTTAATACACATTTTGTATCTAGTTTCCATAATCATCTTATATTCGTAGTTTCTATAATAACACGCTAAGTCGGGCTAGCTAATTTCATAGGTGGTAGCATGCATGCTTGTTCCTAGCGGTTCCTACAAGTACTGCTCGTGGAAATCCAAATGGCTACTTGGTTGACGCGTGCCTTCCCAAGCTCGANACTACTGAGACATCCTAAGTGGCTCCACGTCCCCCGCTCAGGGACGGGTTTCTACGGCCCAGGAGTCCAGTTCAGAAGACCCCTNCCTCACGCGCCTACACGCACGACTGACGCGCTCTGGAGGGTATACTACGCGCGGATTCTACGCGCGCGTACCCATGCGCTTCTTTNAGTTCAGAAGACCCCTTAGCTACTAGGTCTGGGCACCTGTCACACTTCCCTATCCGGATCTGCAAAGCTCAACGATCACTGTACCGGAGCTCTGTCTCGNTCCAACCCGGTTGCGCACGCCTGATGCGTTTCTCCAGCCCGCGGTCGCCACGTGTCGGTCGTCGGTCCTACCGCTCTCCTCCGTACGGCGGCCGACGTGTGGCGGCGATGCCTTCTCTCTCCTGCATTTTTTCCAAATTTTCCAGAAACCGTTAGTTTTGCGTTTTCGATCCATTTTCTTCCGATTTTCTTATCTTTCAATCCGTAATCCATATCAACAAAGTTTCTGTACGAAAGTTGTAGATCTCATATTCTACTTCTACAGTATATTTTTCCTTTTTTTTTTTTTTCTTGAATACAGGACGAGTTAAGGCCGTCCAAAGATACGGAACAACTCACATTTTCTGCTTTCGATCGGTTTACCAAATCCGACTAAACTCCGATTTTCGTCCGATTCCCATCCAGGAACTCCAGGAAACCTGTGTGAATCTTAATTTAGTCACATACCTCAAAANCTTGAATACAGGACGAGTTAAGGCCGTCCAAAGATACGGAACAACTCACATTTTCTGCTTTCGATCGGTTTACCAAATCCGACTAAACTCCGATTTTCGTCCGATTCCCATCCAGGAACTCCAGGAAACCTGTGTGAATCTTAATTTAGTCACATACCTCAAAAACTCCATATCTAAAGCCCAAGAAACTCCTCAGATCTAAATAAAATCGAAACAAGAAGTTCGGAACCTTACTTTGTCCGTTCTCGGATTTTCTTGCCGGAATGAGTGGATTCCACTACCCGAACTCCTTTTCCAGCACTGAGAGAAGTATTGCTTCGAAGTTTCTTGCCTTGGATTCGATCTCCAATGGCGATTTGTCATCTCTCTTCTTCCTCTCTCCCAAACCCTAACTTCTTCCCTTTCTCCATTCTCTCTCTCTTTTTCTTTTCTTTTCTCTTTCTCTAAACAACGAGACCCTTGGGTAAGAGTAGGGTCAAAATGACCATTTTGTCCCTTATTTTTATTTTATTTATTTATTCATCTAAAAAATTCGGGTATTACATGTTTATTTTTCTGAACCCGAACTGAATCGGTTCGGTTTTCGGGTTCGTGGGCAAAAGTTGACCCGAACCAAACTTAAATATATAAAATATATTAAGAATTTTTATTAGGGTTTAACAGAGTGTACTTTGTTCAGTCTAGTAGACTCATGCCCAAGTTGGAATCTGGGTTTACCATATACCAATTTTCAATAATTTTATGACGGTTAAACTATTTATATATATATTATATATATTAATATTTTTTTTCTTATATATTTTTTTATTTTCTCAATAATTTTATAACGGTTAAACTATTTATATATATATTATATATATATATATTTTTTTTCTTATATATTTTTTTATTTTCTTATATTTTAACCAATTTTCAATAATTTTATGATGTTTAAACTATTTATTTATATTTATTTATATATATATATATATATATTAATATTTTTTTTCTCATATTTTTTCTTTTCTTATATTGTTTTTTACTTTAACCAATTTTCAATAATTTTATGACGTTTAAACTATTTATTTATTTATATATATATTAATATTTTTTTTTCTTATTTTTATATATTTTTTCTTATTTTAACTAATTTTCAAAAATGTTTCTTGTATTTTTCTTACTCTAAGTTAGCATTGAGGGATTTTTAATTTTATGACTAACTATTTATATATATATATATATTTTTTTTTTACTATATTTTTATAAAATTTATTTATTTATATATATTAATATTTTTTTTCCCTATATTTTTTCTTATTTTTATATATTTTTTCTTATTTTAACTAATTTTAAAAAATGTTTCTTGTATTTTTCTTACTCTAAGTTAGCATTGAGGGATTTTTAATTTTATGACTAACTATTTATATATATATATATATTTTTTTTTTACTATATTTTTATAAAATTTATTTATTTATATATATTAATATTTTTTTTCCCTATATTTTTTCTTATTTTTATATATTTTTTCTTATTTTAACTAATTTTAAAAAATGTTTCTTGTATTTTTCTTACTCTAAGTTAGCACTTTAATTTTATGACTAACTATTTATATATATATATATATTTTACTATATTTTACTATATTTTTATTTCAACTAAAATATTTATATATATTTTTTTTTATATATTTTCTTTTTTTATTTTTATTTTTCTTACTTTAACCAATTTTCAAAAATGTTAAAACGGTATTTAATTTTATGACAATATTGAACTATTTATATATATATATATATATATATATATATATATATATATATATATTTTACCATATCTTTCTATTATATATATATATTTATTTATTTGGTTATACAATATGTTTAAACTAATCATTTTTATTTTTTATTTAATTTCATGATATATCATTATATACTAGTTTAACCAATTTTCAAAAAAGGTTGGCATTTAGCGAAATATATATATATATATATATATTTTTTTGTTATATACATAACTTTAAACTAATTATTTTTATTGTTTATTTAATTTCATGATATTTATTTATTTATATATATATTAATATTTTTTTTCTTATATTTTTTCTTATTTTTATATATTTTTTCTTATTTTAACTAATTTTCAAAAATGTTTCTTGTATTTTTCTTACTCTAACCAAGTTAGCATTTAGCGATCTTTAATTTTATGACAAACTGTTTATATATATATATATATATATATTTTACTATATCTTTATATATATTTTTTTCAACTAAAATATATTTTTCTTACACGACGGACACGTGTCAGGCGGAGAAGGAGGCTGCACTTCGTCGAAGGAAGGCCACGTGTAAGGAGGCTGCACTTCATCGGAGAAGGAGGACCACGTGTCGAGCGTCCATTGGCGAAGAAAATCAAAGAAATACTTCGCATCGGATAGGATTCGAAGGCCGGTGGCCCGCTATCCGAGCCCGCGACCCGATGACCCGCTCACAACCCGGAACACCGGATTCTCGTTGCCACGCGTCAGCATGAAAGAATTCGGATTTCCAGCGCGTCCTTCCGGTTTCGAACCGACGACCTCGACCTCAATTGACCGTTCTGCGGGAGCGACGTGGCAATATTTCAGCGCGCGTTTTCCTTCCCTGCGCGTCCACGTGCGCGTGGCCGTGCGCGTATATACTTTCCCATGCGCGTGTGAGCGCGTGAGGTGCTGTTTTCAGCCCGTTCGACTTCTGTTTTCCCGAATATCCTCCCGATTCCAACTAACCATATTTTTATATGAAATAAGACTTGAATAGAAAAAATTAGTATTTGTAGACACGCTATCGGTGTAGAAGCACTAAACCAAGAACAAGCATCAATCAGGCAATCACACACTATACAATACGTGTTTACAAGTAGTTTCATTATTGTCCTTGATTTCATTTCAAAGCTATTCGTAGACTTGGCTTGGTAGGCGTGGATGTAAAACAACTTCAAGTGGAGTTTTTTTTAGAACTGTTATTCCAAAACCCTCATCCATATTCAGTAACTCTTCAGATGGCCTATTGATTTCAAATTCATGAAGTAGGCTTGCAAGAGTAAGATGCATAAGTTGAAGAGCAAATGAGATTCCAGGACACATCCTTCGACCAGACCCAAATGGCATTAGTTGCATATTTTGTCCTCTCATGTCAAACTTTGTGTCGCTTGTTAAGAACCTTTCTGGACGAAATTCACAAGGATCCTCCCATACAAGTGGGTTTTTTTGCAGTTTTTGAACATTCACTAAAAGGCGTGTCCCGGCAGGGATATGATAGCCTGAAACTATACAATCTTCTACAGATTCATGAGGGATTAGTAACGGTGCGGCAGGATATAAACGCAATGTCTCCTTCAAAATGGCTTGGAGATACGGTAGATTTTTGACATCCGACTCTTTTACTCGTCTTGATGTTCCAACTTTTTCATCTAATTCAAGTTGCGCCTTGTTGAGTGCTTGTTGGTTGTTGAGGAGTAGAGAAAGAGCCCATGTCATAGTAATCATTGTAGTGTCATATGCGCCCAATACCATAGCCTATACAATATTATTCCATCTCAAAATTCAATCATGGAAGGAAAGGCTTTTAAAAATCCGAATAAGATTGAAATACATATATATGCTTACGAAACAAGTGGCTTTGGTGACTGTGTCGGCATCAAAACCACCTAACCCTCCCTGGTCGCTGACAGCAGAAAGCATGACATCCATGAAGTCTTGCTCCTCTGTTTCCACTCCACCTTCACCCAAATTCTTGTTCTTCTCTCGATGTTCTTCGATCCATTTAGTAAGCATTTGGTCAAGCACCTTGGCGGTCTTGTTCATGGCCTTCTTATACCCTCCCAAATCCAACCAACTTAGAAACGGAAACGAATCTGAAGGAACAAATGCTCCAAACAGTTCAAAAACATCCCTCGACGCCTCTTTGTACTGCTCCGCACCACTGCCTTCCAAAACAGAGCTCAGTCGCTTTCCCACCACCATCCTAAGTATTGTATTCAAACTTACATCCCCAAACCACGTCCCCATCTCAACCCTCACTTTCCCACCTGATCCCTTATTTAATTCATACAGTTTCTTGATCGAACTTCGAACCTCGGACATTCTGATGTGCTGGAGCTGCTCCAGGCGCTGATTTGCGAGGAGTTCATGCGTGGCTATTTTGCGGACATGGCGCCAGTATGGACCGTACGGGGTAACGGACAGCAGTGTGTAGTTGTAGCCGAGCAGCTCTGAGGCTAAACCTTTTGAGCGGGAGGCGAAGATTGTGTCGTTTGTGGTGAAGCACTCTCGCGCTATTTCCCAACTGCTCACGACAAGCACTGTGTTCATTCCCAATTTTAAGGTAAAGATAGGTCCGTAGGCGTCGGCCATTTTGGCCAAGGTTATGTGAGTTGGCTCTGTTGCACTTAGTTTATGGAGGTGGCCGATCACTGGCAAACGACCGGCGGCTTCCGGTGGAAGTCTCTTGTTGGTGCGATGAGCGGCGGATCTCCGAGAAGTTATACGAAGGAGAGCATAGAGAAAGAGGAGAAGGGCGAAGGTTGCAGGTATGATGTGAGTAAGTTCCATTTGTGGTGGGCGTGAGGTTTGCAGTTTGGAAGGGTTTATATCAGATTTATTCACATTAGAGCAGAGGCTGAATCGACATGGACCATCAAAAGTAGTGTGGTCCTTATCAAATTGCATTCATACATCAACAATAATTTTAACAATTATTGGTTTTCAATTGATTTTTATGGGAAACTTTTATGGTTGTTTTTAGCCCAACAATCTTCTTTCTTTTTTTCTAATGTCACTGTAATAATGAGAGTTGGTTTGAAAACTTTAAATTATGGATCATTATTGATACTAATCTTTCTATTCAGTCTTTTTCTATGATATTAATAATTAATAATACATCAACATTATTTACTTTAGTTAATGTCCGGATATATTATGCACCAAGATTCATGGGTATTTTCAAGAATAAGGATACATAATAGGTGAGAATAAGTAAAATTTATAAAAAAAAAAAAAAAAAAAAAGAAGGTAAGAGTGATTTTCATCATTTCTGCCTTTAGATGATATCATTTATAATATCTCTTCGAACTCTCTTATGGATAAATTTAAGTTTTAAGGATGAATAAGTATATCAGGTTGAAGATGAGATTTTTATTTCATAAAAGAAATAACTAAAGATATTAAGAGTAAATTCAGTATGCTCAATTGTGAGCTTTCCGCCACACCCATGAATATTAGTGAAAGATTAGAAGATTATATGGATTCAGAAGCTTGGTTGGTGAATTGATTTACTTAACGTATGGTCGACCTAACATTGCATTTTCGGTTGGTATTATTTCTATGCTTATGCAATAACCTTCAAAGGTTCATTATGGAGCAAACAAAAAATCTATTTCTATAAGCACAGTGACGTTGTCAACTTCAGAAGCATAATATGTTGCTGCAACGTGTCAAACCATTTAGCTAAGAAGAGTGTTAGCTCATGTTTAACAAGAGCATAAATGAGCCAAACAATCTATCTATGTATCAACCAACCCAACATTCATTCAACATTAGTTTGTCTCTAATTCTAGTAGTTGGGATTAAAAGATGATTCCATTAATGGATTGTTTGTGAAGTGGGAATTTTGATTATTGGTCTAGAGATGGACGGTGGGAAAGAAATATGATAAAGCATTAAAACATTAACATCTGGTTTAATATCGTTACAGAATACGATTGCGAGATTACTCATAAATATGGGCAGGTAAGCGTGGAGTTAAGACAACTTCAAGTGGAGCTTTTCTAAGACTGGTCAATCCCATACCCTCTTCCATGTCGAGGAGTTCTTCTGATGGCCTATCAATTTCAAACCCATGTAGAAAGTTTGCAAGTGTGATATGCATTACTTGAAGAGCAAAGGAGATTGCCGGGCACATCCTTCGACCATTTCCAAATGGTATGAATTGTGGACTTACTCCTCTAACATCAAAGTTCTTTTGGCTAGTTAGAAATCTTTCTGGACGAAATTCACTAGGCTCTTCCCAAACACGTGGGTCTTTTTGGAGCTTTTGAAGATTAACTATGAGACGTGTCCCTTTATAGATGTGGTAGCCAGCAACTATGCAATCCTCTGATGATTCATGAGGGGCCATTAATGGTACAGCAGGATACAACCGTAGAGTTTCCTTAACAATAGCTCGAAGATATGGTAGATTTTTTATATCAGACTCTTCTACTTGTCTTGATCTTCCAACATTTTCGTCTAATTCAAGTTGGACCTTGTTGAGCGCTTCTTCATTATTGAGGAGTAAACAAAGAGCCCATGTCATGGTAACCGCGGTTGTGTCAAATCCACCTACTATCATATTCTACACCAATTTGAACAAAAGGTTATTAATCCATACCAAATTTGAGAAGAACATGAAAAGACAGAACTTACCAAGCATGTAGCTTTAATGACTGTATCAGCATCGTAGCTGAAATGTTGTCCATCTTCTTCAACTCTAGCAATCATCACATCCATGAAGTCCTTCTCCGCCGTCTCCGCTTCGGCGTCGTTTCTTCTCTCCCGATGTTGTTGGAGGAATTTATGAAACGCCTCATCGATTACTTTGGCTGTCTTCTTCATTGTCTTCTCATGTCCTCCCAAGTCCAACCAACTCAGAAACGGAAACGAATCCGAAGGAACGAATATATGGAACAATCCAAAGAAATCTATCAACGCCTTGGGGAAGTTTTCATTACCATGTTGGATGGCGGAGAATCGCTTTCCAATCACCATCTTGAATATGGTATTCAGGGTTATGTCTGCCAACCACTTCTTCATTTCCACCGCCACTTTCTCACCTCTTTCATTGCTTTTAATACTCATTTTGTGTAGCTCATTCATCCATCGCTGTACCTCGAATGCTCTGATGTGTTGGAGCTGCTCGAGGCGGTGGTTAGTGAGGAGCTCGAGCGTGGCTATTTTGCGCACTTGGCGCCAGTGTGGAGTGTATGGGCTGAACCCCATCATTGCATAATCATAGGCAAGAAGCTTTGAGGCCACAAGCTTTGGACGAGAGGCGAAGATTCTGTCGTTTGTAGTAAGGAACTCCTTTGCTATTTCCCAACTGCTCACAACCAAGGCCTTTTTCAAACCGAACCTTAACGTAAACATGGGCCCATAGGCATCTGCCATTTTGGCCAACGCTATGTGAGTTGGGTCTCCTGCATGGAGCAGATGGAGGTGGCCAATGAGCGGCCAAGCGCCACCGGCCTCCGGTGGGATCCTCTTCCGATGAGCGACAGATCTCCGGGACGAAGTGAAGAGAACATAGAGAAAGAAAAGAAAGGGGAAGATTATTCCGGCGAGGGCGTAAAGGTGTTCCATTTGTGGTGGTCAGGATTTGGAGAGTTGAGGAGTGAGTATATGAGGCGATGCCACTCCGGACTCCAAAAACAAATTAAATGGAGGAATGTTGTAATATTATTGATTGTGGATGTCCATATATGAGCTAAAGGCGGTGAATTATTGTATGAATGCAGAACTATGATCACGATGGAGAAGCTTGGAGATAAGATTTGGAAATCCACGGCTGAGAATTCATTTTTGTATACATTTCTTAGTTTGTTTCCTATAATATTTTAAGGTTTCAAACATACAAATTGATTTTATAATATTTTAAGGTTTCAAACATACAAATTGATTTTATAATATTTTAAGGTTTCAAACATTCAAACATCCTACCCATCGCCTAGTACAACCATTCAATACTATTTTTTTTTTTTATTCTGTTTTTAAATATCAACCACATAAAAAGTTATTTAAATTTATTTCTTTTTTGTCTAACGATAGAGAAGTTAAATGACACTTTTATATATATATTAATAAAATTCTCTTTTTGGAACAAAACTCTTTATCTGCTTTCGCCCGATCACGGTTTTAAAATGCGTCTAGGAGAGATTTTCACGTCTTTGTATAAAATGTTTTGTTCTTCTTTCCAATCGACATGAGGTCTCACAATCTACCCTTTGGGGACTAGTGTCCTCGCTAGCCGCTCAATGTCTGGCTCTGATACTATTTGTAACGTCTAAGCCCACTGCTAATAGATATTTTCCATTTTAGCTCGTTATGTATCGTTGTTAGTCTCACGATTTTAAAACGCGTCTGTTAGGAAGAGGTTTCTATATCTTTATAAGGAATGTTTGGTTCTCCTTTCCAATGGATGTGGGATCTCACAAAAGTTTAAGAAACTTTGATGGAAAGCTCAATATGGATTAAGAGGACAAAATGGACTTGGATTGTTATAAATGGTATGAAAGTCCAAAGAACACAGTGTGCTGAGATGACACATCTTTTGACAAGTTCTAATGCATACATCTTTTGAGCGTTCACCATTAGACGTATGTTTGCAAAGATGAGATAGCCAGAAAATGTCTTTTTAGAGATATTGTTTGGAAACTTCTCTCTAACATATACGTTTTAAAACTTTGGGAGAAAGTAAAAAAAGAACAATATCTACTAGCGGTGGGTTTGGACTGTTAGAAGTGACCTCTCAATTTCAAACTCATGTAGCAAGTTTAGGAAAATCCTAAAGAAGACAATATTTGCTAGTGGTTCGATTTGTGCGGTTACAAGTGGCCTCTTGATTTCAAACCCATATAGAAAGTTTGCAAGCGGGAAATGCATTATTTGAAGGTCACATCTTTGGACCATTTCAAAATTGTGTATATTGTAGTCACACGGTCCCTTTCAAAAAAGTGAAGTCTTTCAAAAAAAGTGAGTCTTTTTTAAGCTTTTGAACATTGGGATGTCACTCTTCCTTTAAATGTGTGGCAGCCAAAATCTGTGCAATCTTCTACTCACGAGGCAAGGTTGACTTTGACTTCATTTGTTCCTAATGTGTGCAGAAAGTTTATGAGCTCCTATCTAAAGAAGAACAAGGCAAGTTTGCGTATTGATAACAATTTTCCTATCATCACTCATACTTTCTATAACGTGACCGTTTGCGTATAGATGCGATATATTAGCACAAGGAAGAAAAAAAAAATTATGTTATAATTATACTAAATTTGCATCTTATTAAACTTAATCAACTTATTTTTCATACATGTCACATCAATAATCACATCATGTAATACTTTTATAAATAATTTCATTTATTTTTTTCGACTTCATTTCAAAATTATTCGTAAACTTGGTTCGGTAAGCGTGGACTTAAAACAACTTCAAGTGGTGTTTTTTTAAGAATAGTTATTCCAAAACTCTCATCCATATTGAGTAACTCTTCCGATGGCCTACCAATTTCAAATTCATGAAGTAGGTTTGCAAGAGTAAGATGCATAAGTTGAAGAGCAAATGAGATTCCCGGACAAATCCTTCGACCACACCCAAAAGGCATTAGTTGTTGATTTTGCCCTCTCATGTCAAACTTTGTGTCGCTGGTTAAGAATCTTTCCGGACGAAATTCACAAGGAGCCTCCCATACACGTGGGTCTTTTTGTAGTTTTTGAACATTCACTATGAGGCGTGTCCTTGCAGGGATATGATAGCCTGAAACTGTACAATCTTCTGCAGATTCATGAGGGATTAATAACGGCGCTGCAGGATACAAACGCATCGTCTCCTTCACAATGGCTTGGAGATATGGTAGATTTTTGACATCAGACTCTTTTACTTGTCTTGATCTTCCAACTTTTTCATCTAATTCAAGTTGGGCCTTGTTGAGTGCTGGTTGGTTGTTGAGGAGTAGAGAAAGAGCCCATGTCATAGTAACGGTTGTAGTGTCGGATGCACCCAATATCATCATCTACACAATATCATAATTTAATTTGTTATTTGGTAAGAATTCGTTCATGTAAGGAATGAGTTTTGAATACAATTGCTTACCAAACAAGTAGCTTTGGTGACCATGTCCGCATCAAAACCACAGAACTCTTGATCGTCGACGGTTGAAAGCATGACATCCATGAAGTCTTGTTCCTTTGTCTCCACTCCACCTTCACCCGGACTCTTTTTCTTCTCTCGATGCTCTTTGATCCATTTAGTAACCATCTGGTCAACCACCTTGGCGGTCTTGTTCATGGCTTTCTTATAACCTCCCAAATCCAACCAACTTAGAAACGGAAACGAATCTGAAGGAACAAATGCTCCAAACAGTTCAGAAAGATCCCTGAACGCCTCTCGGTACTGCTCCGCACCACTGCCTTCGAAAACAGTGCTGAATCGCTTTCCCACCACCATCCTAAATATTGTATTCAAACTTACATCCCCAAACCACGCCCTCATCTCAACCCTCACTCTCCCACCTGATCGCTTATTTAATTCATACAGTTTCTTGATCGAACTTCGAACCTCGGATATTCTAATGTGCTGGAGCTGGTGGAGGCGGTGATTGGTGAGGAGTTCAAGCGTGGCTATTTTGCGGACACGGCGCCAGTATGGACCGTAGGGGCTAATCGACAACACTGTGTAGTTGTAGCCGAGCAGCTCTGAGGCTAAACCCTTTGGGCGGGAGGCGAAGATTGTGTCGTTTGTGGTGAAGCACTCTCGCGCTATTTCCCAACTGCTCACGACAAGGGCTGTGTTCATGCCCAATCTTAAGGTAAAAATAGGTCCGTAGGCGTCGGCCATTTTGGCCAAGGTTAAGTGAGTTGGCTTTGTTGCACCTAGTTTATGGAGGTGGCCGATCAGTGGCAAAGCACCACCGGCTTCAGGTGGAAGTGTGTTGTTTCTAGAATGAGCGCGGGGTCTCCGAAATGCAATACGAAAGAGAGCATAGAGAAAAAGGAGAAGGGCGAAGGTTGCAGCTGAGCTGTGAGTAAGTTCCATTGGGTGAGCTTTAGTGTTTAGGAAGGTAGGAATGGGAAGGATTTATATAAGATTTATTGGGTTAAGTGATTGTGTGGAAGATGGCCATTTCTCTTCTTACTTTTTAGATGAAACTGTGTGTTTATTCATTAATTTTATTGGCTTTCAATTGTAAAATAAAAAGAAAAAATAAGATTGATTACATTAATATGAACACAGAACTTTGGAAACTATAAACATATATTTTTAAAGAGTTGAGAAAAGTAATTAGAAGATGTATTTATAAAGTTTAATTTTTTCTTTTGAAAAAAATGTGTTTTTAACCTACAACGTTGGATATTTCAAAATTTGTGGGTTTGGTTGGCACCCAAAAACGTGTGGAGTCCAAACCAAAAATTAAGATAAGGTCAAGAGAATTTTTTATTCCAACCTTATCTCCAACAGCCTCCAATAGTTTGGACTCATCCTAATATAGTTAGGGACTTTAATTATACAAAACTTTATTCTCATTTTTAAGATGTTCATTCAATGAGTGAAATTCATCTTAGTCCAAGTACAGATTTGAAGAAGCTACTAAGAGTTGAACACGAAAATCTGTCTCCCTCATTTTTATGCTTCTATTTATTTTTGTTGTTTGAGTAAGTAAATTGAAGACTACGTTGTAATATTGAAATTTGATTTTTTTTTCGATGTTAGGTTGGTAAAATATTACATTATATATATATTTTTATGAAATATTATTAGATTTATTAAATTGAAACAAATGACACCGAAATATTGATCTTAGTTCATTCATTCAATGTCTTATTCTCAATTTAGGGTTTGTTCCCAAGTATAGGCCTTTCGTAGGCTACATCCTAGGATTACTTAAGATCTCTTGATTTGTCATTTATGCTAGCCTCTTTCATCATCATAGCTCTAGGCCCTCGAGGCGTAATCTCTGTATCAGTATTGGTTCATGCATGCTAAGGCTCAACCAACTCTAAGGTACAACTATGGAGCCCTGCCGCTTGTAACAGGTTCGCTGAAGGAAAGCTAACTGACAAACTTCCAAATAATCCCCACAAAAATCATACATCAATTCTATAGTTATTTGGACTCCTGACAATCGAGTCAGATTTATGATTAGGAGCTAGTTGGTGAACCCCTAATCGTCTCCATGTAACCGCTAATGTCACAAGCATGAATAGTAATCATAAGTCTCAAGGACAACTAATTCTAAGGTACATCAATGGGCCTCTACAGGCAAACTTCCCGGTGGTACCCACAGGGTACAATCATAAGTCATAAAATATCAATTCTATAGTTATCTTGACCTCTGACAATCGAGTCATATTCACAATTAAGGGTTAGTTGGCGAACCCTAATCGTCCCTATATAACTACTAACATCACAAACATATGAAATAGAGACGTAGTATAGCGACCTAAATATGGATACCTAGTCATGAATTTCAGTTCATAGGATAGTTCGTACGCTTTTAGTAAGCATGAATAGTAACAAATCTGATTTACTATTGTTACCGAACATGATAGCGAAATTACTTATAAGCATGGAAACATGGGTAGGTAGACATGAAGTTAAAACAACTTCGAGTGGAGCTTTTCTATGATTAGTCAATTTCATACTCTCTTCCATGTCGAGCAGTGGTATGTGGAAACTTCTCTATAGTAGATATGTTTTAGAACTTTCAAAGAGGACAATATCTGCTGGCGGTGGGTTTAGGTTGTTACAAGTGGTCTCACGCTTTCAAACTCATGTAACAAATTTAGGGAAGGCCCAAAAATGACAATATTTGCTGGTATTTGGTTTTTACCGTTAGAAGCAAACTCTCAATTTCAAACCGATCTAGCAAGTTTGCAAGTGTGAGAAGCATCCCAAACGAGATTGAAGGGCACATCTTTCAACCATTTCAAAATTATATCATTTGTAGAATTTGTCCTCTAGCAACAAATTTCTTTTGGCTTATTAGAAGTTTATCTAGAAGAAATTCGCAAGGTACCTTCCAAATAAGTGGGTTTTTTTTTCTTTTTTTATTTTGTCTTTCTAATTATTTAGANTTAACTATGAAGCATGTCCCTTTAGATATTGTTGTATTAATAGCGGAAGCAAGATTAAATGTACTAACACACTCACGAACGAAAATTAAACAAAAAGAACAAAAATTTACATAATTCGGTATAGATTCATCGGCTTGAGGCAAGGTTGACTTTGACTTCAATTGTGTTTTTTACTGTGTGCAAAGAAGAACAAGCTCGGGCACTTGCAAGTTTGTGTGTTGATAACAATGGTCCTATGGTTTACTCATACTTTCTATGAACATTACAGTTTGCGTATAGATGGGAAATATTAGCATAAGGAAGAAACAAAAATTATATTATAATTATACTAAATTTTTATCTTATTGAACTTAATAAGCTTTTTTTTTTTTTTTTCTTCATACCTGTCACATCAATAATTACATTATACAATACTTTTACAAATAATTTCATTTATTTTCCTCGACTTCGTTTCAAACTTATTCATAAACTTGGATTGGTAGGCGTGGACTTAAAACTACTTCAAGTGGAGTTTTTTTAAGAACGGTGATTCCAAAACCCTCATCCATATTTAGTAATTCTTCCGATGGCCTACCAATTTCAAATTCATGAAGTAGGCTTGCAAGAGTAAGATGCATAAGTTGAAGGGCAAATGAGATTCCCGGACACATCCTTCGACCACTTCCAAATGGCATTAGTTGTTGATTTTGTCCTCTCATGTCAAACTTTGTGTTGCTTGTCAAAAATCTTTCTGGACGAAATTCACAAGGATCCTCCCATACAAGTGGGTCTTTTTGCAGTTTTTGAACATTCACTATAAGACGTGTCTTTGCAGGGATATGATAACCTGAAACCATACAATCTACCATAGATTCATGAGGGACTAATAATGCACTGCAGGATACAAACGCAATGTTTCCTTCACAACGCAATTAAAGGGAGTCGGACACCATTCTCTCTTCTAGCTAAAATTTATGTCTCGTTCATTCTATGCTTCTATTTGTTTTGTTTGGGTAAATGTATTAAAAAGACTATGTTAAAATATTGAAATTTAATTTTTTTAAAATATTATGTGGATAAAATATTATATTATATATTTTTTTTTCTTTATAAAATATTACTAGATTTATTAGATTCAAACAGATGAACGGTCAAATCTTGCCAATACAAGACCGAGCCAAGTCACTCATAAACTTGAGCAGGAAGGCGAGGAGTTATTACAGCCTCAAGTAGATTCTTTCTAATGCTCGTCATTCCAGCACTCTCCTCCATGTCGAGGAGCTCTTTAGATGGCCTTCTTATTTCGAACCCATGAAGCAGATTTGCAAGTGTTAAATGCAAAACTTGGAGGGCAAACGAGATTCCAGGACACATTCTTCTACCACTTCCAAATGGTATTAACTGGGGACTCTGTCCTCTAACATCAAAATCTTTATTATCAGTTAGAAATCTCTCTGGTCGAAATTCACACGGATCTTTCCATATTTGTGGGTCTCTTTGAAGCTTTTGAACATTCACGATAAGACGTGTTCCTGCTGGGATATGGTAACCAACAACCGTACAATCCTCTATGGATTCATGAGGGATTAGGATCGGTGCTGCTGGATATAAACGCAATGTTTCCTTCACAATAGCTTGAAGATACAACAAATTCTTTACATCAGACTCTCTCACTTGCCTTTGTCTCCCAACGTGTTCGTCTAATTCAAGTTGAGCTCTCTCAATGACTTCTGGATGATTAAGAAGTAAAGAAAGAGCCCATACCATCGTTATTGTTGTAGTGTCGGACCCGGCCAATATAAGAGCCTACACAAGCATCGACTAGTTTAGAGACGTAAAAAACATATAAGTATGTATGAAATATAAAGCTAATTATGCGTACCAAACATGTAGCCTTGGTGACAGTATGAGCATCATAGTTAGAGAGTTGTCCATCATCTTTAACATTAGAAAGCATGACATCCATGAAGTGATGAGGCTCCTCCATCTTCCCTTCACTAACATTCTTGTTTTGTCGATGCTCTTGAAGCCATTTATCAAACACCTCGTCAAGCACCTTGGCCGTGTTCTTCATGGCCTTCTCATGTCCTCCCAAGTCCAACCATTTTAGAAATGGAAACGAATCCGAGGGAACAAATACTCCAAACCATTCAAAGAAATCCCTCAACGCCGTCCGATATTCTTCATTGCCACTTCCTTCCACCGCCGTGGAGAATCGCTTGCCAACCACTATCCTGAATATTGTGTTGAGAGTTATATCACCAAACCACGTCTTCATCTCCACCAACACTCCCTCATTTGATCCATTACTTCTACCCTTCACACACACCTCATATAGTTTCTTAATCGAACTCCGAACCTCGAACACTCGAATGTGTTGGAGCTGCTCGAGGCGTTGGTTCGTTAAGAGCTCGAGCGTGGCTAGTTTGCGGACATGGCGCCAGTGTGGACCATAAGGGCTCAACCCCATCATGGCATAGTCATACCCCAACAGCTTTGAGGCCACAAGCTTTGGACGAGAGGCGAAGATTCTGTCGTTTGTACTAAAACACTCTCTCGCTATTTCCCAATTGCTCACGATCAAGTTTGTGTACACACCCAATCTAACGGTGAAAATTGGGCCGTAGGCATCGGCCATTTTGGCAAATGCTATGTGTGCTGGTTCATTTCCGGCTAGACGATGGAGGTGGCCGATCAGCGGCAAGGCTCCGCCGGCTTCAGGTGGCAGTCGCTTCCGATGAGCACCGAATGTTCCTCCATATATCTTGGAGAGAGCATAAAGAAAGATGATGAGGGCGAAGATTCCAGCAAAGACGTCCGATGAGGAGAAGCAAGATAATTCCATTTTGGCTACGAAGATGTTGATAATTTGGAATTGGGCTGTAATGGGTAAATATTAAATGTAGGCATTGGTTTGAAGATGACGAAGCCAAATGAGACACGAAATCCGACAGATAAGAAGTCAATTTTGTTGAATGTCTTACATATTTTATGTATTAGATTGTCGTGACATAAGCAGTGATGGCAACCCACTCCAGGGGCGGCAAAATCGGGGAAACAGACGTCCAACAGGATGAAAAGAGCACCTCACGCATATGCACGCGCGGCCACGTGCGCGTACGGACGCGCATGAGGGAGGGAGGGAAGACGCGCGCTGATGCATTGCCACGTGGCGCCCGCTGCACGGTCAGCCGAGATCGAGGTCCTTGGTTCGAAACCGGAAGGACGCGCTGGAAATCCGAATTCTTTTATGCTGACGCGTGGCAACGAGAAGCCGGGTCGGTGTCCTGGGTTTCACGCGGGTCTTCGGGTCGCGGACTCGGTTAGCGGGCCGCCGGCCTTCGATTCCTGCCCGTCGCGCAGTATTTCATAGAATTACTCCGCCATTGGATGATTGACACGTGTTCCTCTCTTCTCCGGCGATGCGCGTCTCCTTCGCCGCCTGACACGTGTCTCGGCTGCCGTTTGGTTCTCCTTCCTTCTGCAATTTCCAATTATTTTTTCCATTTTGTTTGCATTTTCATATTTCTTTCTACATAACTGGGACTAACACCATTTCTTCCCGAGATTTATAGAGTTTATATCCATATTTAAGTAAATATTTTTTCTACAATTTATTTTTAATGGTCGAGATAATTATCTTAGTCTAAAGATAGCAACAAACAGCAATACATATCTCGTGTGACAAAAGCAGAAACTTCTATAGCAATACATATCTCGTGTGACAAAAGCAGAAACTTCTATAGCAATACATATCTCGTGTGACAAAAGCAGAAACTTCTATAGCAATACATATCTCGTGTGACAAAAGCAGAAACTTCTGTTTTGGATTGGAATCTTCTACAACTTTCTTTACAGATTGAGTTAACCTATTTAAATTTCAGATTCTAACTCTTATTATATCTCACCAATCTCAAGGAAATCCTAAAATTTAGATTCAAGAACATTAATTTATAATTATTTTTTTTTTTTGACAGTTTCAAATGATTTAAGAATCAAGAATGTTCTCCTCTAGGTTCTATGAAGATTTCGTGAAGAAGGCTGGACGGTAATCGAACTCTTGTGGAGCTACGATCACCTCTCTCCAGAATTTTCTTTCTCTCTCTAGAACCGTCTTTCTCTCCCTCTTTTCTTTTCCCCTCGTTTACTTTTTTTTTTTCTTTTTTCCCTTTATTTTTCTCACTGTCCTCAATTTCAGGGGCGGAAGGGAGAGCAGAATGACCGATTTACACCTCCGAGTTGACTTTCATCATATTTATAATTTTCCATCATTTTACTTTTATATTTTCCTCAAGTTATTCTTTTAATTTCTAACCATTTTTCTTCTCAAACTTTGGTTTCTAAATTTTCCAATAAAATCTTAAGAGTTCGACTTTAAAGGTAATTAGATTTTTCATTTTTCGTCGAAGCTCGAGTCTTAAAAATGCCTAGATGAGAATTTAAATGGAGGCATACTCTAGATGTTCTAATGAGATGAATAGCACATGGGTCGGTTCAGAGAAATATGTCTGAGCAAGTCAAGATGACCAAGTTGCCTCGAGCGAATTAAGTTACGATTAAACATGCATATATGAGCGGTGTATGTGGCTGAACAATAAATTGTTTTCGGTTGATGAAAGCAAACATAGCCTTAGATCTAATAACCACAAAATCGGGCCAAAAATGTTGTAATACCCGAATTTTTAGATGAATAAATAAATAAAATAAGAATAACAACATAGGGGCAAAATGGTCATTTTGCCCCTACTCTTCTTGAAGAAGAAAGAAAGAGAGAAAAGAAAAGAAAAAGAGAGAGAATAGAGAAAGGAGAAGAAGTTAGGGTTTGGGAGAGAGGAAGAACAGAGATGACAAATCGCCATAGGAGATCGGATCAGAACCGACGCCAGAGAACCGAGTCCCCAATCTAAACCGTCAAATAGCTCGAGGCAAGGTGCTCTCACGAATCGCACCTTCCTATTTCGACAAAACGTTCAAGAACTTCAGGTTAGTCCACGAGTATCTACATTGAGAAGTCATCAAGATTTTCATGTGCTAGCAACGTTTTGTGTTGATCCTTGGACTCTCCCTCAACAGCGCTATCTGGTTAGGTTCTGGAGTGAAGGCGGCCAAGATCGGCATTCGAATCGGAGTTTAAAGATAACTTGATTTTCGGTAAGAACTCGTGTTTTTCTCCGAATTTGAACTCAAATAATAAGATCTGTGATCATCAGAAAAAGTTTAAGAAAATTCTTTCCAAGGAGTAGAATATGAGGTCTACAAGTTTCGTGAAGAAAATTTAACGAATCGGATTAAGGATTGGGAGATAAAAAAATCGGAAGAAAATAGATCGAAACAGGAAAGAGACCTGGAAAAATGAAGGCAGGAGAGAGGGTGGAGGCCGCCACGCGTCGGTCGGCGTGCGGCGGAACCGGTGATCGACACGTGTCGATCACCGGCTGATGAGGCGCGTCCTCACCCGGCACCGGGCACGCGTCAGGCGCGCGGACCCGGCCGGCCCGACCCGCGNCCTTGGACTCTCCCTCAACAGCGCTATCTGGTTAGGTTCTGGAGTGAAGGCGGCCAAGATCGGCATTCGAATCGGAGTTTAAAGATAACTTGATTTTCGGTAAGAACTCGTGTTTTTCTCCGAATTTGAACTCAAATAATAAGATCTGTGATCATCAGAAAAAGTTTAAGAAAATTCTTTCCAAGGAGTAGAATATGAGGTCTACAAGTTTCGTGAAGAAAATTTAACGAATCGGATTAAGGATTGGGAGATAAAAAAATCGGAAGAAAATAGATCGAAACAGGAAAGAGACCTGGAAAAATGAAGGCAGGAGAGAGGGTGGAGGCCGCCACGCGTCGGTCGGCGTGCGGCGGAACCGGTGATCGACACGTGTCGATCACCGGCTGATGAGGCGCGTCCTCACCCGGCACCGGGCACGCGTCAGGCGCGCGGACCCGGCCGGCCCGACCCGCGCCGCACGCGAAGCGCCCGACCCGGCGCCTCTGACCCGCGCCTGCGCGGGGGAGAAGCGCGTAGGGCACGCGCGCGTAGGAAGCGCGCGTAGTAACCTTCCAGGGCGCGTGCGTCGCGCGTGGGGGCGCGTGAGGCACCGTTTTTCTTCCCGTCCGGTCTCTGTTTGCTTGTTTTCCGGCCCGATTTTGATGCTGACCCTATTATTATGTGAATTAGGACCTGTGAAGAAAATTCCAGAATTGTTGGAATCCATTCCGTCAAGAAAACTCGAACTCGGGAAGGCACGCGTCGACCAAGTAAGTAGCCATTTGGATTCCCACGAGCAGTACTTGTAGGAACCGCTAGGAACAAGCATGCATGCTACCACCTATGAAATTAGCTAGCCGGACTTAGCGTGTTATTATAGAAACTGCGAATATAAGATGATTATAGAAAGCTAGATACAAAATGTGTATTAAATCTGTTTTTGGTTGAGACTCTGATAATGTATGTATGCATGAGGAGGTTGGAGAAACTTGTGAAATCTGCGCTCCGAGTAAAGATGGACGTTATCTTCCCGTTGAACATGTTTGATAATTTTGCATGAACTGCTGCGTGTAAACTCTATTGTATGATGATTGCTTGTATTATCTTTCTTGATGAATAGGAAGAAATTATGAGCTTAGATTAGGACGCTTATGGCTAAGTAGGCTAGACGAGACCCTAGATTGGGGGACCTCTAGAATACCGTGCAATTAGACCCGCGAAATGATTACCGGTGGAATCAGAACCCAGAATTCCAAAACTGATAGGTTTGTGACATCAGGCACGAGAATCCTAGAGAAACACGAATCTAAGTCTAAGGCACCAAGTTCCACCCTAGAAAGAATAATAGGTCACCACGGAACTGTAGGTAGCCCGTTAGAGTTGAGCAGTGAAGATAGTGTCATCAGAACCTCCACTTCCCTCTCTCCTCCGATACCATACCGTCGAGACAGAGCTCCGGTACGGTGATCGTTGAGCTTTGCAGATCCGGATAGGGAAGTGTGACAGGTGCCCAGACCTAGTGGTGATAGCTAAGGGGTCTTCTGAACAGGACTACTGGGCCGTAGAAACCCGTCCCTGAGCGGGGGACGTGGAGCCACTTAGGATGACTCAGTAGCTGATCGGCACATAGGGGGTCGCACCCCGTTTTGTGGATGTATGGTCCCGTGTGAGGGTCGTCAGTTAACCTCCACGGATGATGTTCAGAGAGAGAGTCACGTATTCAGATCCAGCCATACGATCCCCTCAGATTTGCTTATGAGGTCGCGCCTCACCTCAGGACACTGATCATTTCACTGCATAAGATGGGCAAGCCTTTTATGATACAGAAAGGAGAGTTGTAGCTTAGATCACTCTCCTTAGAAACCCGAGAAAGATCGTGGTTACCTACCAAGATAAGGATGCGAAAAGAGCCTACAAGTAGGCTGCTTACTGAGTATATTTTTATACTCACCCCTTTCTCCCCTTTTTTTTCAGGTACCAATCGATACGGGGAGGTGTTCGAGAGCTGTGCGGTCACAGAGGGGTGTCGTTCCGGAGCGTCAGTCCTTGGTCGGTCTTTTAGAGTCCTTTGTCCGTTTTCATATTTAGAATCTTTTGTATTTTCCTTCATAATTGTATTTTTCATTTGAAATATTTGATTTTAATTTTGTATTTCATTTTTACATTTGCAATTTCCTTTGTAATATTTTCGAAACAAATCTTCTTTCTCTTTTGTTTTAATTGAATGGTATTTTTTTACTTTGCTTTTCTTTTCTTTTATTTTCTTTTTGTTTGTTTTCGATTTCGTCCTTTTAGTCACGATTTCGATTCTTCGAAGCCTCGAAAATCGGGTCGTGACAAATGTAAACAAGAGTTACATTTTTTATAAGATGACAGCTAAAAAAAGTACGACCGGCACTTTAAAGGACTTGATTTTGGTCAGATTAATACTTGTTTGGTTCCATTCCAACATCATATCTGCATTGGATGCTCTTTAAATGCAAGAGGCAACAATTATTTTAAAAATATGACTAAGGCAAATACTCTACCCTCAATCATTATTTCCAATTTTAGCATAATTTAATTTGTTAGATATTACTTTTTAACATTTTTTTTTTCTTTTTCTAAATGAGAACAATAGTGGTGGCCTCTCGCTTGGGTTATTATAAATTATATTAGAGATGGACCTGGCTGGGGCGGTAGCCTCTTGCGGTGAGCGCCAAATATAGTGAAGAAAGCATAAAGAAGGATGAAGATTCCAGGTAGAGCAGCGTTGGGAAGTTCCATACTGTTTTTGGTAATTGTTGGTCGCTGTGAAATGATTTGATTAATAATATTACAAAGACTTTTGATTAAAACATAACAGGAACACATACATGACAGACATAAAACAAATAACTTCCCCATAAACACCCAAAATACAAGCCTGGAAGCGACTACATTATTGGGCCGTGAAGATGCGAAGGTAAACGCGGGGTGACCAAAACATCAAGAGGAACCACTTTCTCATTGGCCATACCGAAATTCTCCGCCATATCAACAGGTTGGGGCGTCGGGGTTTTGACGGTAAAGGAATGTAAAAAGCCAGCCAAAGCGAAATGCACCATTTGAAGCCCAAACGCAACTGCGGGGCACCCTCTTCGCCCACTCCCAAACGGAATCAACTCGAAATTATTCCCTTTCAAATCCACATCGCAATGGGTCGTCAAAAACCTCTCCGGCTTGAACTCAAATGGGTCTGGCCACACGCGTGGGTCGGTTTGGATCTTCCAAATGTTCGGGATCAATTGGGTGCCTTTGGGAACAAAATAGCCAGCCACAAAGCAGTCCTTGTAGAACTCACGAGGACCCAACAGAGGCCCTGCTGGGTACAGTCGCATTGTCTCTTTCACTACGGCTTGTAAATAAACCAACTTGGTTATGTCGCTCTCCTTCACTCGCCTGTCTCTTCCCACCACTTGGTCAAGCTCTTCATAAGCCTTCTCCAGCGCTCGCGGGTTGTTTACCAGTAATGACAGCGCCCATGTTAGAGTCACAGAGCTGCTTTCAGTTCCACCTGCAATCATGTTCTGCATAGGCCGTTGGATGGACTATTAGAAATCACCAATCTCATTCTATTGTCCACTTTGGCATAAATTTTTTGTAGCTTTGCTTTTGATTTTCTAAAACACTTTCGTACCAATAGAGATTTATTCCTTAATTATAAACACACGATCAGTTAGTAGGACTCTCTACCAACAATTCTCAAATAATATAATTAGTTTAAGGAGAGAGTACCAGTGTTGTGGCTTTGACAATTGTATCGTGGTCGAAGTGACTCGGAAGCTCGTTGGAGCGACATAACGAAAGCAAAGAATCCATAAAGTCTCCATCTTTAGTATCCAAACTCTGGTTTTTATCTGTATTCCGGCGGTGTTCTTGGAGCCAACTCTGAAGAATGGAGTCGATTCGTATGGCTATTTTCTCCATTGCCTTACCATGTCTATCAAATCCCAGATTTGCAAGAATAGGAATGTAGTCTCTCAGCATCCCTTCACCCATCAAATGAAAAGACTTCCTAATTGCCATTTGCAAATCTATTGCTTCTTTTTCATCTCCCTTGGCGTTTGGACCTACGCATCGCTTACCTATGATGACCTTAAGAAGCATATTCAATGTCACATCGCCAAACCAACGCTTCATCTCCACCTTAATGTGTCCCAATTGGTTCTTCTCAGAAGCCCATCTTGCGTGCAACTCTGTAACTGATGTGGCCATCTCACTAAGCATCATGCTCTTAACCTGTGTTCACAATATAAACAACGGAATTTAGTAGAACCCCACAATTACCATACTCGATCACGTTTATCAAAGTCAGACACCGAACGATGTGCCAGTGAGGAGGCTGAGTCCCGAAGGGGTGGACACTAGGCGGTGTGCCAGTAAGGACATTAACCTTGAAGGAGGTGGGATTGTGAGATTCTATATCGGTTGGAGAGGAGAACAAAACATTAAGGTGTTGAAACATCTCCCTAACAAAAGCATTTTAAAACTGTGAGGCTGGATGCTATAAGAAACTGGCTAAAGCAGACAATATAGTGGATTTAGACTACAATAACACATGATTTCAGAAAATTGAAGAATTCATTCCTTTTGGAATCTTTTTCATGATAGACACAATTTAAAAACTTTAAAACAAAACTAAAAACAAACAATATGTGAGTTATAACCTGATCCACACATGGGTTGGAGAGGAGGTGCAAGTGGGTTATTTTACGCATATCGCGCCAGTAAGAGCTGTAAGAAGCCAACCCAAACATGGCGAAGTGGTAAGAGAAGTTCCTGGAGACCGAGAGTTCTGGGCGAGATGCAGCGGCGCCGTCGTTAATGCACATGCTTTCTTTCGCCATTTCCCAATTGCTGACGACCAGAGCAGGGCGAGAGCCGAGCTGCAGGTGAAAGATCGGGCCATATTTGTCGGCCATGGCTCCAAGAACATGGTGGGGGAGCTTCCCATTGTTGAGCAGATGGAGGTGGCCAATTATGGGCCAAGCACCCGGCGGCGAAGGGGCCTTCTTTGGCTCACAAACTCCCCTCTTCACCCACTTTCGTGACAAATAACAAGAAGAAATAATGAAGAGAAGAATGATGGACAATGGGTTTAGGTAAGGAAGGGGAAACTCCATTACTTTTAGTGTTTGGAATTGAATTGGTGTGGAAGGATGATCATAGTTGAATCAGGTTTGGGGGTTTTAAGCTGCTCCGCCACAACAGTGACAATTAAATATAGACCACAGAAGGAGAGTATCTGGCGTGGCTTCACTATCAAATACAAATGAACCACGAGGTGAATACATATTGTAATGAGTTAGGCGTGAATATGGATGAGTTTCACGAGTTCTAAAATTAGGTTTTTATCTGCTACACACACTTCACAATCATAGACCACACATCGTCCCTACCATATCTTAGACTATTGATTCTCCCATTAATGAGTTTAATTTTGATCTTTAAACAGATTTAACTCTAGTTAGTGGGTGATTGGATGAAAATTAACGAGTTTCTACATAGGTTAGTTAGACAACGATAGCTGATCAATGGAAGGGCATAACGTTATGGAAGTCTAACCCTATATTGCAACCTTCGACTCAATGGAATGGTCACAATATTGATAACCAATATCACTTGAAACTGTTCGTGGAAACCCATTTATAAAGAAAGACGCCTAAAACATTCGACTTACAATACTCACCCATACCATAACACACTCATCTATTATGGGGTAGCTCACTAAGGCCTAAGCGTAGGGTTGGTGGAGCCATACATCAGCCACAAAATTTTACAAACATATAATTTTGCTTACATGGACTCAACTCTAAAGCCCTTCCGAGTCCCACAATGGAACCCTAACTTTTTGAGGTTATAGCTTGTGAAATCTCATATTAGTTGAAAAGAAGTACGAAACTTTTTTTTTTTTTTTTTTTCTTTTAAGAGTGTAGAAATCTTTTCTTAGTAGATGTGTTTTAAAACTACGAGGCTCACGGGGTCAAAGCGGACAATATCGGTTAGCCGTCGACTTGAGTTGTTACATAGCCCAGGACCCCGTTGTCCCTGTTAAGCTTAGCTATCATTATCACTTCAATTAGTGTTTACACGATTAGCTTAACAATTTTTTCTATTTTCTTAGTGCGATAGATTATGCATTGTGTTTATCTTTTAGCTTTTAACATGCCCATCTAATGCACATTTATTGTAATATTGAAAACTAAGTTTAGCACATATTTGATTTCAGCTTAGCTTGGAAATAAAAGTTGACAATGATTGATTCATGAATTGAAAGCGTGAAGATGAGAGGGTAACCGTGAGGTGACCAAAACATGGAGAGGAAGCACCTTCTCATTGGCCATTCCGAAATTCTCCGACATATCAATAGGGTCCTTAGTGGGGTTTTTGACATCAAAGCACTGTAAAAACCCAGCCAAAGTGAAATGCATCATTTGAAGCCCAAACGCCACTCCCGGGCACCCTCTCCGCCCACTCCCAAACGGAATCAACTCAAAATGATTCCCCTTCAAATCCACATCCTTATGGGTCCTCATAAACCGCTCCGGCTTGAACTCAAACGGCTCACACCAAACCCGTGGGTCGGTTTGGATCTTCCAAATGTTTGGGATCAACTGGGTGCCTTTGGGAACAAAGTAGCCTCCCACAACGCAGTCCTTGTGGAACTCACGAGGCCCCAACAGAGGCCCTGCAGGGTACAATCGCATCGTCTCCTTAATTATGGCTTGTAAATAAACAAGCTTGCTTATGTCGTCCTCCGTCACCCTCCTCTCTCTCCCGACCACCGCGTCCAGCTCCTGCCACGCCTTTTCCAGAACATGTGGATTGTTTAGTAGCAACGACATCGCCCATGTTAGAGTCACCGTCGTGCTTTCAGTTCCACCTGCAATCATATTCTGCATATACAAATTTATCATATCAATTTAAGGAAAGATCATGAATTTATAAATAAATCCAAAATTAAAAAAAAAAAAAAAAAAAAAGAGA
>NC_036643.1:689578-718578 GCF_002806865.2 Cucurbita pepo subsp. pepo
AAAAAAAAAAAAAAAAAAAAAGGACAATTTGAGAGAATCGTGATTTCTAAGGATACATCATAAATTAAAATTTAGTAGGTACCCACCAGGGTTGTGGCCTTGGTAATGATATCACCATCGTAGTAACCTTCAATCTCCTTCCCATTATATAAAGAAATGAGAGCGTCCATAAAATCTCTGTCTTTTTCACCAGAAGAAGCTGATCTTCTACGCTTGTGCTCTTCCAGCCATTGGCTTAGAACCATGTCGAATCGTTTCGCTATATTCTCCATCACTGGCACCTGCCCATTAAATCCCAGCCGTCCGATCAGTGGAATATAGTCTTGCAACAACCCTTGACCCATCAAATGGAAAGAGTCCCTAATTGCCAATTGGATATCTTTGGCTTCCTTTTCACCGCCCTCGGCGTTCGGACCCACACACCGTTTTCCTATGATGATCTTAAGAAGCATATTCATTATCACATCCCCAAACCAACGCTTCATTTCTACAGCAACCTGCCCCGATTCATCCTTCTGGGCACCCCATGTTTCGTGCAGCTCTGTCAGCGATGTGTTGATCTGAGCGAGCATAGGGCTCTTAACCTGCGTGAAACAATATTAGTAGGGCCACGAGCGTGACTGATCATGAATTTATAAGTAAGGAATATATTTAAAACCTGATGAACGCGTGGATTAGAGAGGAGCTCCATGTGAGTGACTTTACGGATCTCGCGCCAGTAAGGACTGTAAGGAGCCAAGCCGAAGGCAGCAAAGTCGTAAGAGAAATATTTTGTGCCGGAGACACCAGGGCGGGAGGCGGCGGCGGCGTCGTTAACGCACATGCTTTCCTTGGCCATTTCCCAGCTGCTGACCACTAGAGCCGAGCGGGAGCCGAGCTGGAGACGGAAGATGGGCCCATATTTGTCGGCCATGGCTCCAAGAGCATGATGGGGGAGCTTTGCATTGTGGAGAAGATGGAGGTGGCCGATGATGGGCCAGGCTCCCGGCGGTGAAGGCGCCTGCTTGCGCTCTGCCACTTTGTGGTGCTGCCACTTTCGCCACAGATAATAACAGGAAGTAATGAAAAACAAATGAAGAAGCACGGTGATGGAGGAGGGTAATTGGAAGTCCATGATTGTTGGAGGTTAGAAATTAAAGGATTCCTTAAAAGATTTTATAATGGATGAACAAGCACGTGGAGAATTTGATTTGAACCACATATTAAGAAGAGTTAGGTAACACAAGGTATGAACTTGCGTTCTTGGCTACGAACGCGAGGCTGATACTCATTAATGTTTTTTGAGTCCGATCTTCATGACTTTTGATTACAATGTATTTAATTTTTCAATAATATGTTGGTTGATTTACTCATTTTATTTATTTCGTTTCTTTTTTAACAAGTAAATTGTTAAAATATTATTGAGTAATTAATTACCTAATAATAGTGCTACTAATTTTGTTTGAAAAATATTAAGAGTGTAAATTTAACCCATCGTTTTTAATTATTAAGTCAAATAAAGAAGGTATTTATTGTGGTTGCTTCTGGTAATAATTACAAATATAAATTCTCCAGAATTCTCTGAATACCTCCAAAAATAAATAAATAAATAAATAAATCTCAATCATATTGTAACATTTTCATCAAATAATTTATTATTAGATGAGTTAGAATTTTTTTAATCATTATATTATTTATTTGAGTTTAAGCTTTGGAATTATATTATTTTTTAGCTTTTAGAAAAAATGTACTCTTTTAAAATTTTATTTTTGTTCTTGGTAGGTTCTCTTTCCAATAAAAAAAAATAAAAATAATTTTTATAATTTTGGACAAGCATGACCGTGACAAAAGATACTTACTACACAAGATCTTTAAAATTTATTATTATTTTCTTTTTCACGTTTAAATGAAAATAAGAGTGTAATTTAGTGGCGAGGAGAGAGGAGAGCCACCTTTTCAAAAAAAAAACAAAATTTGGGCAATATTTTCAGTTGAGCCAACCACCACCACATAATCTTCTTCTTCCCTCTCTCTCTCTCTCTCTCTCTCGTGTATATCAGCTTACAATAAATTTTAAAACAAACATTTTAAATACTATTTTTTTATTTATTAAACAAAAACGTGTTGCTGCCCGAACATTATTTCAAGCTTTTTATTTTTTTTTTCTTTTATTATAAATATGAGGAGGGAAATAAATCTAGAAATAGAAAATGTAGATATGTTAGGTATAATGTTCATATGTACCTAACCTTTCTCATTCATGTAAGGATGCCGTCAATTTATATCTATACACCTATTTTCAATATTAGTTATCATCTTAGTCATTATGGACGCATTTGCCCAATTGACACCGAACGAATTAATCTTCAATGTTGAATTTAAATAAGGTTAGAATATCAATTTTCATCTACTTTACTTTCATTTTATTTTCAATTTTTATCCCTTCATACTCTCCTATTTAAAATTAATTTTTTACCATCTTGAATAATAATAATAATTTTTTAATATATTTTTTTCTATTAATTATTACACCTTGTTCATGGATGCCACATCCCCAAGTCCGTGTCCATATTCTTTGTGTAATAGCCCATGTCTATCGGTAACAAATATTATTTACTTTAGCCTTTTACCTATAGTCGTCAGTTTCACAATTTTAAAATACTTCTACAAGGGAGTTGATGTACAATTTTAAAATGCTTCTACAAGGGAGTTGATGTAGTGTCTCATAATCCACCCTTTTAGAGGCCGACATCTACCGCCCGATGTCCGACTCTCTGATGGTCGGTGTCCATATTCTTCTTCTTCCTTGGAAATTTTAGGATTGAGGTGCAATAATGTGGGTTTGTTGTATGATCTCAGAATTAAGTTAATAAAAAGTAAAAATACATAAATAATTGCTCTAAAGTAGCCACCAAAATATGTGCATTTTGTAGGAGGTTACAAACGCCCTTATGAAACATTTTCACTTGAGAATTGCAAGGAGTAGATGACAAGAAAAATATCCACATGAAACGGCGCAACATAACAGAGTTGATAAACATAAAGACACTGTAAATAGACTTAGAAAACATTATAGCAAATTGATTAGGCAGAATCAACCGCATAAGCACTGGGTAGGAGGCGAGGCTTGACTAGAAGTTTAAGAGAGCTGACTCTACGGGCGGTGAGTCCAGAGTTAACAGCAGCCATGTCAACCGGTTCATCAAAACGAGTTCCAATTTCAAATGAATGAATCAGAGTTGCCAGCAGCAGCTGCGTCATTTGAACTCCAATGCCCAGCCCAGGACAAGCCCTTCTTCCATACCCAAACGGGCCCAGTTCAAAATTCTTGCCACTCACATCCAACTGCTTCTGCCTACCCAGAAACCTCTCGGGCTTGAATTCCAAAGGCTCTGCCCAAACTCGAGGGTCCGTCTGTATCTTCCAAAGGTTAGTGATGAGGCGTGTGCCGGCGGCCACGTTATAGCCTCCCACCGTGCAGTCCTGGCTGAACTCTCGCACACCCCCCAGTGGGCCTGGTGGGTACAACCTAAATGTCTCTTTCACAATGGCTTGGAGATACACCAGCTTGCTTATGTCTGATTCATCCACTACCCTTTCCTTTCCGACATGCATGTCTAGCTCCTCTTGTGCCTTTCTTAGTATCTCTCGGTTGTTCAATAACGATGAGATCGCCCATGTCACAGTGACTGTCATGGTGTCAGTTCCCCCGGCAATAAGGGTCTGTCATACACACTCTAATAAGTCCTCCTCCGACATAAAAAAAAAATGTTAAAACTAAATGGAACGATGAATGTCTTATGTAATATACCATGCAAGTGGCTTTGATGACTGTATCAGCATCATACCCAGCAAGGTCCATCGTTCCTTCTTCAAGAATCGAAAGCATCACATCCATGAAGTCATGTTCACTATCGGCGGCTGCGGCGGTGGAGGAGTGTCTCTTTCGGCGGTGTTCTTCCAGCCATTCCGTAATAAGACAGTCCAATTCCCTTGAAGTTGTCTTCATGGCCTTCTCATAGCCGCCCAAATCCAGCCATCTAAGAAAGGGAATGGCATCTCCCACCATAAACTGACCACCCAAATCAAAGAATTCCCTCATGGCTTTGCGGCACCGTCTCACAACCGCATCATCGCCAACGAATCTCTTCCCGCAAACCATCATCAAACTCACATTCAAATTAATATTCCCAATCCACTCATCCATATCAACAACCAAGTCTCTATTTGTGATCCACAAATCGTAAAGCTCCTTCATCGCTCTCTTCACCTCAGAAACTCTAACGTCTCTGTTCAACGCCAAACGGCGGTTCGACAGCAGTTTGGAGATTATGATTTTGCGCACGCTGCGGTAAAAGGAATCATAATATGGCCTGAACCCAAAACCGGCAAAGTTGTAGCTCAACAATTCGCCTACCACACTTTTGGGACGCGAAGAAACGACTGAATCAAGAGTTGTGTAGCACTCTTTTGCCACTTCCCAATTGCTTATAACCAGGCCTTTCCGGACACCAACTCGAATGGTGAATATTGGTCCGTATTTGTCGGCCATGTCTCCCAGTGTTTCGTAGGGGAGCTTTGGACCTACCAGCAGTCGCAGGTGGCCTATAATCGGCCATCCGCCGTCTGCCTCAGGAGGGTGTCTGCCTTTGCAAGCCCTGCCCTGCTTCTTCAAAATAAAAACAGAGAAGAGAAGCAAGAGGCAGAGTCCTACTATGTTGAGGAACGGTGAAATGATTTCCATGGATGTTGTTTCGGGAAATTGCATGTCAATTGTGTCACTCACTCCAAACCCTATGTATCTATGCAAGTCTGTCAATCCTTATCCAAGATACTAAAACGTGTCGAAGGATAAATTTCCACCATCTCCGACCACTACCACACAACATGACATTTATGCTGCAGCACTCTGCCGCCATTGTAACATGTGCCAAGGATACCTCATTAAAAACATCGAAAGATTTTACAATTTTAAAACATATCCATAATAACTCCGAACCCACGTCAAAATTATGCCATTCATCCTTATCAAATCAGAGTAATAGTTTATTTCAGTAGACTTTTTGTAGGAGCTATTTAT
The DNA here is from genome assembly GCF_002806865.2 of Cucurbita pepo subsp. pepo. Taxonomy (NCBI): domain Eukaryota; kingdom Viridiplantae; phylum Streptophyta; class Magnoliopsida; order Cucurbitales; family Cucurbitaceae; genus Cucurbita; species Cucurbita pepo. The sequence continues at coordinate 694,638 of NC_036643.1, forward strand.
ATTTTTATTTAAATAGGAGCCCTCTGCTTGATAAAACACAAACACACAGTAAACCGTTCATTATTTCAGTTGTCCTTGTATTACCTTCTTCGAGTAATAATATTTTCATATTTATTCACACCTTTGAACGTGAGATATTGTGACAACCCAAAACAGAGTTTGCTGAGATCACGCGTAAGCAGTAGGTAGGAGACGTGGCTTGACGAGAACTTGAAGAGGGTTGACTCTGTGCATGGTGAGCCCAAGGTTGGCAGTCATGTCCACCGCTTCATCACAACGAGTTCTAAGTTGGAATGAATGAATCAAACTGGCTAGCACCAAGGGCGTCATTAAAAGGCTAATCCCCTGCCCAGGACAGGCCCTTCTTCCATACCCAAAGGGAGACAGTTCGAAGTGCTGGCCCTTCACATCCATGTGCTTGTGGCTGCTTAGAAACCTCTCAGGCTTGAACTCCGAAGGCTCTTGCCAAATTCGAGGGTCCCTCTGTATCTTCCAAATGTTTGTGATGAGGTACGTGCCTGCCGCGACGTTGTAGCCTCCAATTGTGCAGTCCTGGGTTACCTCTCGCGCCCCCGACAGTGGGCCTGCTGGGTACAGCCTTAATGTCTCTTTGATTACGGCTTGGAGATACACCAGCTTGCTTATGTCTGATTCATCCACTACCCTTTCCTTCCCAACGTGGATGTCTAGCTCCTCCTCTACTTTTCTCAATGCCTCTTGGTTGTTCAGTAATAACGAGATCGCCCATGTTAGAGTTACCGCCATCGTATCAGTTCCCCCAGAAATAAGCGTCTGCAATAACATCTCAGACACTAGTCAAAAAAAATTTCAAAACTAAAACATATCATGGTTTTAAAACAACTTAAGCACAATCCCACCCTGGAGAAGGGAAGTCCTACTGGCGCATGGTTCGATTATAGAGAGAGTCTGCATCCTCACTGATACATCATCTCGTTACCAGAGAGGTTTCTACCTCTTAGTTCCCCTCTCCCTATGTGGGATCTCACAACCTACCTTCTTACGAGGAAGTACTCGCTGGCACACCGTCCCAATTACTAGAGAAACTCGCTAGCACACCGTCCCAGTTACTGGACGGGTTTTCACACCCTTCGTTGGTTGCGAGATAGCCAGCATCTTTGCTGGCACACAGTTCCTTATTGAAGAGGTTTCCACACCCTTCGTTCCCTCTCCAACAAAATTTCACAATTCATCCTGTTTCTTCGCTAACACACGGCCAGATTAGGTATAGTCGTCAACCTCATGATTTTAAAACACTCTCTACTACTACCACCATGGTTTTAAAACACTCTCCACTGCAACCAACTTGCAGTCACAATTTAGTAGAGTTAGAAGTAAGGGAAGTGAAGATTAAGAACTTTTTAATATATAAAAGCTAAAAAAAGAGCATACCAAGCAAGTAGCTTTGTTGACAGTATCAGCATCATATCCAGCAAGGTCCAAGCCTTCAAGAAGAGATGGCATCGCAGCCATGAGGTCGTGTTCCCCGTCGGCGTCGGCGTCGCTACAGTCTCTCTTCTTCCGGCGATGTTCTTCCAGCCATTCCTCCATAAGACAGTCCAATTCTTTCCATACTTTGTTCGTCGCCTTTTGATATCCACCCAAATCCAGCCATTTCAAAAAAGGAATCGCATCTCCCACTATAAACTTCCCCCCCAAATCAAAAAAACCCCTCATCGCTTTACGACATCGTTCCATCTCCCTCTCGTCGCCGCAAGAACCGCCAACGAATCGCTTTCCACAAACCATCATCAGAATCACATTCAAAGCGATATTCCCAATCCACTCGTCCAAATCAAGAACTAAATAGGAGTCTGATGAGGCTTCCCCTGTTTTCGCCCATAAATTGTAAACCTCCTTCACCGATCTTTTCACCTCAGAAACTCTAATATCTCTCTGTAACTCCAGACGGCGGTTGGAAAGCGCCTCGGAGGCTACGATCTTACGCATGTTCCGGTAAAAGGAATCGCAGTGGGGCCTGAACCCAAAACCGGCGAAGTTGTATCCCAGTTTCTTTTGTAATATAATTTTGGGTCGCGAAGACACGATTGAATCGAGGGTGGTGTAGCACTCTGTAGCTACTTCCCAACTGCTAATAACGAGGGCTTGGCGGACACCGATTCGGATGCCAAATATTGGGCCATATTTGTCGGCCACTCCTCCTAACGTTTCATGGAGGAGCTGCGAATTAGTACTGAGCAGTCGTAGATGGCCGATTATGGGCCATCCGCCGGCTACTTCAGGAGGTTGTGATCGGCGGTTACGGGATGTAGCCTTCTTGAGAACAAAATATGAGAAGAGAAGCAAGAGGAAGAGTAGTCCAGCTACAGTGCTGTTGAGATATGGGGAAATCTGATCTGCCATGGATGTCATAGTGGGAAGCTCCATGCCACTGAATTGGTCATCTATACACAACCACAACTTATGCTTGACAAAACAATTCTATTTTCTTTGATTTTTGTCAAAGGAAAAACGCCTTTATTAGATTTAATTTTACACCAATTTATTGACTTTATTGTGTTAATAATTGTTTGGCAATTCTGATAAGTTATTTAATCATTTTTAGGACCCACAATGAAGAATAAAAATACAACCCTTATGATATACTTCTACAAAAATAAAATTTATGCGGCATAAATTCTACTAGTTTTGCTTTTGATTTTTGAAAAAGATCTCGTACCAATGGAATAATATCCTCCTCATGTATAAGCACAAGCAAGGAGACGCGGTTTGACGAGAAGTTGGAGAGGGTTAGCTCTGTACATTGTGAGTCCAAACCCAGCAGCCATGTCCACTGGTTCATCGGACCCAGTTCCAAGTTCCAGGGAATGAATCAGGCTAGCCAACACCAACTGCGTCATCTGAATCCCAAGGCTCATTCCAGGGCAGGCTCTTCTTCCTAAGCCAAACGGGGCAAATTCGAAGTTCTGCCCCTTCACATCCAATTGCTTCTCTCCGCTAACAAACCTCTCAGGCTTGAACTCCAACGGCTCTGCCCACACCTGAGGGTTCGTCTGTATCTTCCAAAGATTCGTAATGAGGTGCGTGCCGGCCACTACGTCGTAGCCTCCCACCGTGCAGTCCTCACTGAACACTCGAACACCCGACAGCGGTCCCGGTGGGTACAACCTTAATGTCTCATTCACCACGGCTTGGAGATACACCAGCTTGCTTATGTCCGATTCATCCACTAGCCGGTCCTTTCCGACATGGATGTCCAGCTCTTCTTGGGTCTTTCTCAACGCCTCTCTATTGTTCAGCAGCAACGAGATGGCCCATGCCAAAGTCACCGTTACAGTGTCGGACCCCCCAGTGATAATGCTCTGTTTTGATTCAAATCATCTTAAATGAAATGGTAACCATATGGAATACGAAGTGGGAATTTTATATATGAATTTCATTACCAAACAAGTGGCTTTGTTGACTGTGTCGGCGTCGTAGCCTGCAAGATCCATCCCTTCAAGATTAGAAAGCATCACATCCATCAAGTCATTGTGATCGGTTCGCTTCCGACGGTGTTCTTCAAGCCATTCCTCCAAAAGAGAGTCCAATTGCTTTGAAGTTATCTTCATGGCCTTTTCATATCCACCCAAATCCAGCCATCTCAGAAAAGGAATGCTATCTCCCACCAGAAATTTCCCCATCAAATCCAAGAACTCTCTCATGACTTTACGACACCGTTTCATCTCCTCATCGTCAGCAGAATCGCCAAGGAACCGCTTCCCACAAACCATCATCAGAACCACTCTCAAGTTAACATTCCCAATCCATTGTTCAATATCAACGAGTATGTGGTCTGAGCCTTCCTCTCTCTTTGTCCACTGATTGTAAAGCTCCTTCAGCGATTTATTCACCTCTGACACTCTAATATCCCTCCGTAAGCCCAGACAACGATTCGAAAGCACCTCGGAGACGACGATTTTACGCATACTGCGATAAAAGGAATCGTACGGCCTGGCCCCAAAAGCCGCGTAGTTGTAGCCCAACAGCTTTCCTCCCACACTTTTGGGGCGGGAGCAGACGATTGAATCAAGGGTGGAGTGGCACTCTCTGGCTAATTCCGAACTGCTAATAATGAGAGTTGGTTGGGCACCCACTCGGATGCGGAATACAGGTCCATATTTGTCAGCCAGGGCTCCCAAGGTTTGATGAGGGAGTTGGGAATCGGCTTTGAGAAGTGGCAGATGGCCGATTATCGGCCATCCACCGGCTACTTCAGGGGGTTCTCTGCGTTTAGGGGCTGTAGCCTTCTTGAAAACAAAGAATGAGGAGAGAAGGAAGAGGAAGAGAGCAGCTACAAAGGTGTTGAGATATGGGGGAATGATTCCGATGGATATTCCGGGAAGTTCCATATCAATTTCAGAGATCGGCGACCTGAGGGATAGGGATGGATGGATGATGATAAGCTACGTAGTCGCCATTTAAAGGATACGCGTGTAGGCGATCCCCCCTCCCATTAGAAAATAAGGCTATGAACGTTACATTTAAACCTTTTCTTCACCACACATTTAAATGAAATAAAATTTCATTGCTACCAATTCATGCTTGTCCATTTAGGGCTGAGCCCATTACACTTAATCAATGGGCCCATGGGTCCATAGGTGTTTTTTTGGGCTTTGATTTTTAAACTAACTATCATGGGATTTGCCACTCTGCTCCATAGCAGATGGAAAACTAAAAGTAAAACTACGAAAGTTGGTCGTGTAATATAACTAAAAGCAAGAATAAAATAGACTAAACTCGAGATTTTATTTTTTTTATTTATTTATTTGGTTGGAAAATTAGAAAATTAGCAATTGAGAAGAGCAAGCTCATTTGCATCGCCATAATCCAATTGCCAACTTGGGCTTCCAAGAGTGAACTCTAAATTAATCCGCTGCATGGCAATTGCCTTCTCATAATCTCCGTTGCTTCCTTCCACCTATATTATTTTTTTAAATAAAAAAACAAATTACCTTTATAATATCACCGAATTTTAAAGATAATAATTTTAGGGCTGTTTTTTTTTTTTTTTTTCTAATAACAAATTTATTACCTTAATTCCTCTGGATTTAGCGAAAACGTCGCCGTTTGACTTGGTCCTGTCACAACTCTTGTGCATTGACGTTACCAAACTACTTCTGCAAGCAAGAGAAAAATAAAATATATACGATAATTAAAATTTTTAATTCATCATTTAAAAATACAAAATTTAAATATTTTGAAAAAGTTTTACAATAATAAAAAAAAAAATTTAAGATTTGAACCAGAAAATCAAATCACTCCATGGGGGTAGAAAAAGAGCACAGAGATGATCTCACCTTTGGATTCTCTGCAGACGACGCCATTGAAAGTTCGAGTTTTGAGCAGAAGCCGACGACGAAGATGAAGAAGAAGAAGATAAAACAACAGCATCTGGTTCAAGCTCAGGCCTTCCAGAATCATCTGCAACATTCACAGGTCACCATCTTAAGTTCTCAATCATTCATATGAAGAATTTGAATGATCATATTGATGAGGATTACTGGGAGTGAGTCGGTTAATTTAGTGGAAGATCACGAGTGTATAAGTGAGGAATACTATCTCCACTGAGACTTTTTAGAAAGCCAAAAACAAACCCACTAGAACTTATGCTCAAAATGAACAAATATCATACCGTGGAGAGTCGTGATTCCTAACCCATATCAAAATGTTGTATTCATTACCTGTTCCCTTGATAGTGTTCTTCACTGTTCTGTACATCTGCACGAACAAAACCATAATAATGTGTTTAGATTTAAAGTTCCCTTGCTTTTTTTTTTTTAAATTTCCAATTGGATTATTGGAAGAAATTGAAACCCACCAACCTGCAAATGGCTTTTGACATGAGCGAGGGTTAGATCCTTGACATTCATAAGCTCCAATACAGATTTTGGTGTAGCTCCTGAGAGAGAGATAAAAATAAGCTCCAATTTGTTGTAAGAATTAAAGGTGAATGATGGTTTGGTGTATTTACTTTCATGGCCACCAAGAAGCTCGACGGCGTGTATAAAATGAGCGTGTAAAGTTGTAGTCCATCTCATTCTGGGAGCGCGGGGGCTTCTTTTTACTCCGTACGCAACATCACCGACACTTCTTTTGAAGTCGCGGCGGCAACGGACATTACATGCTTGATGATGACGCTGTAGAAGACCCATATCTCCCACTTCAAACCCTAAGCGGAACAGATTATTTTTATGGCTCAAATCACTTTTTGCACTGCAACCAGAATGCGTGGTGGTTGAGCTTGGTGGGTTGGGCTTCGTTGACATTGGAAGGCTGATCTGCAAGGAGAGGTCCGGCAAGGAAGGTGGCGTGTTCATCATAGGAGCCGCTGGTGGGGATCACAAAGTTCTAAAAGAAGAGGGGGGGAAAGGGTAATGAATGATTGGAAATGAGTAGGTTATGATTTTAAGAAGAGGCAGTGTAAGAAAGGTTTTGAATGAAGAGGGAGTTCTTATCCTGATGAATAAGGAGAGAGAAAGGAGGAAAGGGAATGGTGGGAAATCGAGAAAACAAAAAGGGGACTGTTCCATGGAATATCGGAGGACTTAATTGGGTCTCACTCTACATAGGGTTAATACCCTTTCCACATAGGGTTAATACCCTTTCTACTTAGGGTTAATACCCTTCACCATAATTGCTATCTAGCATACAATATTTCTTTTTAATTGTATTAAATTAATTTGATGGATGAGGTTAATATAAGGAATAAAAATCATAGATAATATATGATCATAAAAGAATAATTTGAAATACACACGATGATATTAATTTTAATCAACCGACCAAAATAGCAGGTTGGATTGTCTAATTTCAAATTGTAATATAAAAATAAAAATAAGAACATATAATAATTAGTCACTCTCAATAAACACAATTGAGAACCCTTTGCAGTACAGGATTTGCAGAATTTCCAGGAGAATAATCGTGTGGAAGTGGAGTGGAACTATCCAAATGCTCGCTGTACACGTGCGAACTCCTCTCGCCAGAGAATATATTCAGGAAAAGATCATAAGACTCATCTGATGACACAACAAATAACCAATTTAATTTACAAAACTGTTTGCATAGAAACGGCGTCGTAAGGTACTCAGAATGCACAATATTCCCTGTGGGTTGTCCTGTCGAGAAGAGTTGAGCCCCACCCAAGCGACCGGTTGACGTTGAATAGCGCCATATTCATCGGCGGCAACATGGGCTCACGTGACCCTAAGGACCTCACATTGTCTCTATCTCTATTCCCTTTTTCACCATTTATTTTTATATTTTTTATCCTATAAAATTCTTCAATAATTTATAATTTCTTTTTTTAATTGTGTTTTGAGAAGCGTATTAGGGGCTCGACACTCTATGCGCCTTTCTCGGCTCCAAATTTCAAACCTTTTTATTCATTATTTATCATTAATCTTAATTATTATTTTATATTTAGATTTAGATTTATATTTATATATTTGTTTTTGAGATTTGGAAGACCTGCCCCTCCATATGCTCGGTCAGCGCCTCATGCGCTCTAGATTCTTTCTCCGGTCAACATCTTCTATCTTGCAATCTTCCTCCTACATTATTATTATTATTATTATTATTATTATTATTATTATTATTATTATTAATCTATTAGACTCTCTATTATGGAGCTCTCCTCCCAAAGCAAAGAGAGGTTGTTTGTATCCATCGCTATTAACGACAGAAAAGAATCGCCGAAGCCCACGCCGTTTAGGCTTCTGTGCAACTGCGACGTTACATGATCATAAACTCATAGTTTAAACACGATATTGCATTAAAACGCGGACATGCAGACAAACCCACAACAACACAATTCAAACACAATTAAAATATATGCGTTCTTGTTGTAACCTACCTATATTTTTTTCTTTGAGTTTTTATTTTCTAGTTTCTTTTCAAGATTTTAAAATGCTTTCGAAATTTTCACATATCTATAAAAAAAATGTTTCGTTTTTTTTTATAACTAATGTGAGATCTCACCATTGTAAAGTATTGTGTTTGGTTGACTTATATAAAATATATACGTCGACCAAAAGATTAAAGGTTCAAACTCTCTATTTCATATCCTATTGAACTCAAAACAACATTTGACGATAATCGACGGGAGAAGGCAATGCTGCGATGTTGAACCCACGAATGAAAAACTTGAACCTCATCATGGAGAATGTGATGGTACACGTCAAACACATGAATGGAGGTGGCATCGGGCCCTTGACGAGTTACAAAGAACCTTCGTTAAAACATGAATGTCACACGAACAAGAAGAAAAAAACTGAGAAGCGAGAAAGAAAGGAAAATGTGTCATATGAATCATGATGGCTAGCGGTGGTTGTAATTTGAAATTCATTTTTCATGTAAATGTGTTGGGCTTAGGTCTAGTGGAGAAAGAAAAAAATGGTATTAGGTAATCAAGTTGGGTCGAGTCGACTCAAGCTTTTACACATTGAACCCAAACTCAACCCAATCTAGATCCGGTCTAAAAAAAAATTCAACCTTATCCAACTCAATCCTTATTGTTCCAGTTACTTTCTTCGGTTGAATGTAGACCGGTAGCTTAGCACGTAATCTAATTATAAATCTAATAATAGAAATAGAGGTTAAAATGTTGATATCCAAAGCCTAATTCCTTGACGTATTTACATACGTACTACAAAAATTAGTGTATGTATATATTTTTTTCAACTACACGTAGTTGGGCCATCATGGAGCCCAACCTCAGTTTGTTCTCTTACAATCTCTGGACTTTTTGTTAACGGCCTGTTCTGAGCCCACGCAGATTTCTGGACTTCGTTAAATATTATGTAATATTTACTTTATATATTTTTAATCAAAATTTAAGCTTAATTAATGTACTTTCAGTAAATCATTTTCATAAGACTTATAAAAGGAATGTTAATAGAGACCATTTTTTGTATGAATAATATTTTAACTTAGTTTGGTTTTATATCAATGTTTTTTTTTAAAAAGAAAAAGAAAAAGAAAATTACTACCGATATTTATGTATATAATAGACATTTTGGGCGCGGTGTTTCGGACTGAGGAGCCCATCGCCGGATCGCGCTAAACTTCGAGAGCAAAGCAACTGCGGAAGAGAGTAACGATGACGGTGTTTCATTTCTTCAACTGTGCGATTCTCACTTTCGGTCCTCATGCAGTCTACTACTCTGCAACGCCATTGTAAGGATCTCCGTCTTCTCTTCTCCTATCGTTTAATTTTTCTCCTATCTTCCTCTACTTTTTAGATCTCCTCTTCCGATTACTGCCTCTTTAGGTTCACACTGATTCCTTCTCTTTATATTCTGCTCTATTTTCTTTGTTTGAATCGGAATTCGCATGGAACTATATATCAGAGTCTCCTCTTTGCCGCAGTGATTCCTTCTGTTGAAATTCCGTTCTCTTTGCTTTGTTTTAAATGATTTTTTGATATTTTGTTTGAGCTGTTCAAATTTTTATTTCTTATTCGTATGGAATTGGATATTAGAATCAGATTGGAGAAACAGTTTAAAAAGCAGTCTGTTAACTACCGAAATGCTTCGAGATTTGATCCAGACGGCCAAATCTCTTATTTTGATTAGGTAACCTTGAAATTGCTACAGATTTTTTTGACTAATTAGGAGGTTAGTGGATGCTGTTACTTCGAATATCATGATCTCAGCAGTCATCATATACAAGGGTAGGAAAGTTGTCATTAGCTCGAGAGTTGTTTGATTATATGCCACAAAGAGATGTTGTTTCGTGGAATTCAATGATAGCTCTTAGGATATTCACACAATTCAATGCAAATTGCTGGAAGGCCAGCCAGTTTTATATTTTTATTTTTACTTTTGTATTAGTTTGTACTAATTCATTCAGAATTCAATAGAGCCGACCATTTTTGTCCCTCAAAAATAATAATATAGTAATAATGGTAATGATAATAATAACAATAAAGATATTGGCAAGTTGGATTCTTTAAAGACTTTTAGATGAAGTAAATCTGAGATACAATTGCATATTATCTTGCTCATGGAATCGACGATACTTATGCAAGTATCTGATTCTGTCATAATTTTATATTTTATATTTACCTAAAAGTCAGTTTCATTTTCACTAAGAACTCAAGATTTGCAGGTCTGAGTATGATACGCTCGGAACATCAGTTAAAGCGGCATTTGTTTATCTTGGAACTGCCTTAGTAAAGGTTGATGATTTCTGAACATGCCAAACTCCGCAATGGATTGAGACCTTGAATTTCTTTACTTATATTTTTGGTATATTGGTCTTATTAAAGACACTTCTTCAGGAATCTAACTGATTTCTTTTTCTGCATTCTCATCAGCTTGTATGCCTTGCAACCTTTCTGAACGTGTCAGAGAATGACTCCTTTGACCTATATCAGGTATTCACAATCTTTTCATCTATACTTGGTGAAGATATCAGTAATATATTTTGTTACATTTTGATTCCATCATTTGTAATGCCTATTCCTATCATTGCAATTATGCTCTTCAACTATGTACCTTCATTCCTATAAAATTAACTATGCATGATCATAAAATTATTAGAAGCTTTCATCTTTTTTTTTTTTTATTATTTCTTTTTCAGCGTATTTTGGTAATGGCTACTACCACATCACTAGGCATAAATGATTTAAATTTTCGTATCTCCAAGATATGCATTTTGTCCCCTTTAGTTCGTTCAAATCTTCGACTTGGAAGGTTAAATGCATTTATTTACCTTGGAATTAGGGGGAAAAAATTTGGTTGCTCGAGTATATTCCTCAACTGGGAAACCTAACTTCCATTATGTAATACTGGCCCTCCTTTTTTCGAATTTACTTGAATTGTCAAACTCCACATTGCACTCCGCTTTATTCGTTGGTGTTGATTTAGTCGACTGTTGGAAATTGTTATTTACTATCACGATTATGGAAATCCTGTTTGTATAGAACATGAGGAGTCAATGCTATGCCATTAAATGGTTTGCAATGAAAAGATTAATGCATCCCTTGGATTCAGAATTTTACAACTTGAATCAGAATAGTATTACAGAACTGTTCTTAGTGTTGAATTGAAAAGGGATTACTTGTGATGTAGTTGCAAGGCACTATTTGGTGAACTAGCCTTGTTTGCTTCCTCTTTTCCTCTTTCTTCTATCAAATGGTCATATAGCAGAGCTAAATGTTATGGTTCTTTTATTAGATTCTCTTATCAAATGTACTAATACTTTCAACTGAAACCTTCCTATTTGTAGGAAATTTCATTAAAAAGTCTTTACACGTGCCTGTAGCTTAGCAATTGTTAACAAGGTAGAATTCTTTTACTTCAGGAACTGTTGAAAGCGCTTATTGGTTTTATTGATGTCGCCGGACTTTACTTTGCTTTGACCCAGTTGACATATCGGAACATATCTCAGAACCATAAATTTCAGGCAGTTGGACTGGGTGAGTTTATAGAGTTAATTAATTAAGGTTCTTTTAGTTTGAATGTAAATGCAGGCTGCAGATCGGTTTCTGCTTGTTTATTTCCATCTTTTAATATCTCCCCTAACATTTAATCATCGGATGGTCTTGTTACTCTATTCTTTTTGCCTGCAGGTTGGGCATTTGCTGATTCTGTTTTACACAGATTGGCACCACTTTGGGTCGGCGCCAGGGGACTGGAGTTTACTTGGGATTACATTTTGCAGGGCCTTGAATCTAATGCAAATCTGGTTTCGATCTTTCTTCTTCTTTAGTTTTAAATATTCTTTATTTGGTTACTTTAAGGAGGCATTCAACCGTCGATATGATCCTATTTTATTTACAAGAAATTCTTGTGTTCTTTATCTTGCAATGTGAGTGAAGAATTCCTCAACTGGACTGTTGCTTCTCTAATTTCTGTTCCCCACTTCAATTCAGGTGTTGAGTATATCTCTTGCCGCATTAGGGTCTTTGATGTGGCTTCGGAAAAACAAGCCCAAGACTTTAATTCCCATAATTTATATCTGTGCACTGATCGTGGCTACCATGCCATCCATCACAAGGTATGCACATCAAAATTAAATGATTTTCCATTTCATCTTATTTACCTGCTTTTAACTATCCGAGCATCAATAGGCAAGTAAAATAATACAGTTCTAGATTCAAAACTTACGACAAGCTTACCTATTTAGAGATTTGCCTTTTGCTTGCGCAATCTGTTATGCTAATTTTCAAAATTGATGTTGAATCTTTCCCCTTGCAAATTGGCTGGCTTTCAGCAATTTGCAGGGTTTCAAGCTCCTAAGTTCAATTCACAATTCAGATATGGAGATTGCTTAATTTTAATAATACTCTTGCAAATTGTTTCTTCCAGCTACTTAAGGCGAGGCATGGATTGGCACTTCCCAAAGGTGGTGGGATTTGAACTCTTCACCTCCATGGTTATGGCTTTTACTAGTTGGCAGCTTTTTTCTGCTTGTCAGAGACCCTCTGCTTAAGTGTACGGCACATTGGGTTGACTCGACTTAGGGGGCCAATTTATCGAGGGTGGACGTGAATTTTGGAGGTGTGGACCCGTCTACCTAAGCTTGCTGTTGCGCGCAGTTTTCCGCCTAATTTTATTGCCATTGCAAAATCATAATGTGTCGTTTAGTTTCAGATTTAGAGATTGTCAGCTTTGTAGTGTTTAATCTCAGGTAAAAAGGAGAGTTGATTTTGAATGGAAGTAAAAGGTTAGCTTGTGGAGACTACGTAATCCTTACTCTTTTTCCCCTCCAGATTTGGAACGAAAGTAGAAAATAATGTTTGGTTAGTCTTTCCTTTTTCAATTCTTCTACTGAAGGCAATGGTTGCCTCACATCTAGTCTCGATTAGTTCTTCAGATTTTACGTCCAGATATCAATTTAAGTTTTTTTTTTTTCATTTAAATGTCTTGTGATATTATGTTCATTTCCTGATTTCTATTTAATATGAATAGAGATGATTTAATTTTCAAGATGAGGGTTGAGAAGTGTTGAGAATATTTTAACATACTAATTTGTTTAAAACAATATGCTTAACGTTGGTAAATTGAACTAATATGAAATGTTGTATCAAATCATATAAAATAATATTTCGTAAATTTCATCTGTTGTTTTGATATAAGTTTATATTAAAATCAAAATATTGTTAGATATGTGAGAGAAGAGAATGGAAACATTCTCATGATGTTCAAACTGTGAGACGACGATGCAGAACGGGCCAAAGCCGACAATATTTGTTAGCGATAGGCTTGCAGTGTGCTAGTGAAGACGCTGACTCCGAAGGTATGGATTGTTAGAACCCACATCAATTGGAGAAGGATACAAAACATAAGCGCGAAAACCTCTTCCTATGGATAATATGGATACCATTTCCCTGGTTGGATAACAGATAGGCCAAAACACAAGTGTGAAAGCTCGGTGCTTTGGATGATTTTTTGCAACAACCCATGCCTATCGATGAGACCCAAAAATTTATTGAAGATGCGTTTTGAAGGGTATTTATCATAAACTCATAACAAAAAAAAAAAAAAAAAAAAAAAAAAAAAAAAAAAAAAAAAAAAAAAAAAANAATATTTTCAAATTAATATAGTAATCTAATAAATAACTTTCATGAAATATAAAAATCGCAGAATAGAAAATAACTTGAAATTTATTTTTCATTTGCACACCCCTCGAAATTTCTTTCGCTTTTGGAGCCGCCTACAAGGGCGCCTCTGACTGACATGCAGCTGAACATGAATATCAAAATAAGAGAACATATTCACTAGTTTCATTTCAAGAAATAGCACAAGGGACAGAAAATCAAGCGAAGTACGTACGAGTGGGGCAAATCCGATTGAACTACTCATACCTTGCCATGGGTTCAACCACAGCCCAACCTACCATCTTGCAAAAGTTTTAGAGTTTACAAAGCTCGGTTCTGAGTCGGGTTATGATCCAGAGTCGGCCACGATGAGAATTTAGGGGAAAAAAGACGACTGATGAACCTTATATAATAGCAATGGAAAATCTAGCAATTTCTAATATAGGCAAATAAATTTTCCATATAGAAGAAATGAAGAAGAGTACCAACCTTACCGAGATGGATCATTGCTTGTCGTCGGTACAATAGCTAATTCACTGCAAGTTGTGACTTCACTGCTGAGGTCAAACCCTTTCTTCCCAACTCCGGTTATATGAACCAGCAATTCACACTTGCCAATAAGTTCAAATATACAGATATCCTCCATCTGGATACCGTTGTCACGAACAAACGACATCCAACCACCGCAAAAGGTATGCATCATTCGCCCCATTGAGTCTGGTACTGAGTTCACAATCCAACGTCCCCCATTTGGACCATGAAGTATAATCTCAGTTCTGCTGTTAGGGAAATGTGCTGAAGAAAACTGATGCGGAATTTTCTGCAACATAGAGCGTTTCAAAAAGAACTACACTCACAACGAGTATTTAGATCTAAAACCTAAAACTTAACGGAGTACATCAACATAACAATATTTGGATCCATGATAACTGACTTACCAAAGTATATGAACCACTTGTGTTGAACTTTTTCATGATTCTGACAAAACTTGGAAAAACAGAAACAAATGATTTAGCTGCCCTTTCTTCGTCACGTGCTACCATTGCTCGCAAACCAAGTCTAGCTGGTAATACAAGATCGCCTTTGACACTGGTTCTCCGATTAACTAGCCATTAAAATTTCAAGAGCCATAAAACTAAGTTGTTCATATTCTTGCATATTATAACCAATTAAGACCAGCTTTGAAAAAAAAAATATGAAAGCATAATGGATACCCTGATCCATTGCAATCAAACTACATAGATAAATAGAAAAGCAATAAACTTCATTTTTGAAACAACAGATCATAGGTATTGTGACATAAAAGGAGACTATAGAGAAACCTATTTTGCATACATTTAAAACACAACTGCATGCTGATGTAGAGAAACCTTACCCAAACGCTTAGACGGCTTTTTTGATTGAGAACAAACCATGACTTTAGTGGATACCTTTTTTGCACTAGAATGTTTCCTAGCATCATTGCAGAAGGGTTCTTGCCAAGAGTTCAAACATTTTTTATCATGTATTTCAATCCTTTTGGAGCGTTTTGAATGAACTTTAAGAGAGTTGCCATTCATTTTCTTTGGCAAACCTTTGAGTGCTTTACGAGGAATTACTGCATGGCCAGCACCTAGCCTATTCAAAGTTCCTTTACCACTTTGATCCTCAGAGATTTCCTTTCCAACCCTGAAAATGTGAACACGCAATTCACAGTGCCGAACAAGTTCAAAAACACATATATCTCCCATGTTCACATCATTCCCACGCACAAAGGCCATCCATCCTCCACAAAGAGTATGACTTGTATTCACTCTTGTTGTAGGAACAGAATTCACTGTCCAGGATTCCCCTTTCAAATTGTGAAGGACCAACTTCAGTTTGCAGCTAGGAAGATGTGCCATAGAAAATTGATAAGGGATATTCTGCATCACAGGAGAGGACAGCATCAAGCTAAACCAACTGACATTTAAATGGAGGCAGGCTGCTTTACAATCATCATAAAAGAAAATGAATTATTTTTGTCTTTGTTACCACAAACGTTGTATTTTTTTTTTTTTTTTTTTTTTTTTTTTTTTTTTTTTTNAATGTGTATGAACCACGAACGTTGAACCTTTTCATGATTCTCACAAAATATGGAAAATTGGAGCTAAAGGACTGGGAAACTTTCTTCTCATCCTGAAATGATAGTGATAAGGCCAGAATTTTATCTTGCGTAGTTACGTCATCAACTTTACTGATCCCATTCTGACCAGTTCCATTTTTATGAACCTCCACAGTTCTTATGGCTGGAAACAAGAAGGAATGATCCAATTAATTTCTAACCACATGCTAATATGTAGCTGACATTCTGCACAACTATTGATAAATAACTACAAATAATTATTTTATCCAAGTATTTTTTGCACATAAATTTCAGATTAATTATGGAGAGACAAAGAGCTGAAAAATACTATGTCCATAGAAATCCACTTTCCTCTACCTTTAACTGAAAGCCCAGAAAACTAGAACTCAGCTTACCCGCTAGGTTCTCCCTGCATTCTGAATGAACATAAAAAATGCTCCTCATTTTCTTCGCCACAGCTTCCGCGCATGTTTGTGGGGATGAATTGTCCTCCTCCCTGTCTCTTTTATGACCTGTGTTATCTTGACTGCATTGAGAATGAAATGCACCTTCTTTCTCACATGTACTCTCATCAAAAATTTGCACAGTGAAATGCAACTCGCCATCATATCTAAAAACCAAAAAATCACCGCAATCTAGGGCATGATCTCGTGCAAAAGTTGGCCATCCGTCACAGAAGAACAAGTCATCATTCTGCTGGATCAAGTTAACAAGCCAAGTTTGGCCGCTAGGACCAATTAATGTAACTGATCGAACTATGATTTCTTCCAAGTATCCGATAAATTTCGAAGGAAGTTTCTGCAATAATATGAAAATCAATTAGCACAAGACAATACAATGCCACAAAACACAAATGGCGCTACAGATTCATCTTTGACCTGAAGCAAAACGGATGGGCATAGAGCAGCTACTCCTCATAAGAAACATCTAGAAGCTAAATGATGGAAAGACAACGTGAAACTCGCGTGGAATGATTTCAAAGATATGTTAGTTTCCTCGAAGTACTGAACTATAGACCTCCCCAGAAAACAGAGACAAACGAAGGCAAAGCAAACTATAGCTTCTTAAATTAGATTTTTTTTTTTTTTCTGAAAGAGAGAAGAGAAACGAATTTCAGAAACGAGTCCAATCTGGCCACACATGATGTGAACTGACAAATGCATGCTAGTATAAACCTAATTTCATAGATAATGACAGTAAGCACAATCAGGAGAAGGCGAAATCCGAAGAAATTACCAGTCGTTCTGAAGAAAGTGTGGAGGAATAGAAAGCATAGAAGCAAGGCCGCCTGGCGGTCACCATCTCCCGGCGAGACTCCGTCCCCATCATCAAACCGCATGAACAGACTCCAGGCAACAGGGATTAGAGAAATATTTTGCTGATACAAACGAAAACGAAGAAATTTTCGCCACAAAGCAAAACATTGAGAGGTAAAAGAGAAGAAAAGGTATTGAAAACCCTACGGAGAACCAAAAATTAATGGAGAAATAATGGAAGTTCCGGTCGCTTGCTGGAGAGATTTGAGTTTCGAGGGATTCTGGCAAGTTCGCGGGTGCCACGATCGCACGTGTGGAGTGTGTCAGTTAACCGTACGGTCATTTTGGCTGTGACTTTTCTTTAAGAAAATAAAAGAAATATATACTTTTACCAAAAGTTTTTAAGTTTACATGGATTTTTAAATATATTCATAATTTTGAATTTAATTTCACTTAGGCTTTATTTATTTATTTATTTATTTATTGTTGTTTATTACTCACAGGTTTTATTAGTCTTATTTTTCTTTTAACTAAAATATCATTTTTTAAATTTCTTTTTCTTTTATTTTTCTTCTAATTCTATTAACAAATTCTTTAGATCTGGGTAGAGCCTAGCTAGCACGACACCGACCACTCAGCACCATTGTCTGGAAGCTTAACCTTTTTTTTTAATCTTCTTTTCTTGTTCATCGACTCTCTTTTAACCATATGGAACCCTCAGAGAGTTGGGCATACAATCCAGATTTGAGAATGTATCAACCTCCCATATCTTTATGCAATTCTAAGCGGGAGCAAATGGGAGTGTTGTGGCTTTTTAGTGTGTATCGCACTTATCTTAACTTAATCATATCAATAAAATCCTTAAAAGCATAATGCACTCACAATCACTGCAACAAAAAAATGTACCAAAATTTATGGGACCACGATGGTCGGTACTGGCTGTTGTGATGGAAGAAGGGAAAGCACAAGCCTTTCAGACAAACAGACAAACAGAGACATTTAGAATAAATGTCAAATGCAACATACCAAATCTGGAAGTGTTTTTTTATCAGAAAATGGAAGAGAAATCCATTAAGTAACGACCAGTTTACATCCTTATACAAACAAATACAATCAAAACAGAAGATCAACGCAAAAACAAAGACTAGAGATTCTATATCTGTCAGGAAATGCACAAAAGATTTACAATCTCAAATAAGTTTGTAAATTAGCTGTGAGCAGAGAGTTCAAAGCACCAACAACCTACGTAG
The DNA here is from genome assembly GCF_002806865.2 of Cucurbita pepo subsp. pepo. NCBI lineage: Eukaryota > Viridiplantae > Streptophyta > Magnoliopsida > Cucurbitales > Cucurbitaceae > Cucurbita > Cucurbita pepo. The sequence continues at coordinate 712,815 of NC_036643.1, forward strand.
CTTGCAATCTTGTATATTCTATATAAGAAGATCAATCAATGGCGGAGGCCAGCCAAACCGGTACGAGTTTCACTGAAGGTAGCCAGCCACAACGAGCACGAGCCGTGTGTTCGTCGTCTCAGTCAGTATGACTGAATTCTCACCAGCTTAGCAGGCAGCGTTAGACTTTCACAGTTTCGCGTTGATGTTTAACATGGAGAAGCACGTTCTAAAACAGGCTCCTGTGATAGGATTCCAAACTCTCAGGGATGGAAGACAAAGTTTCGTTTTCAAGAAATGATGGATTTAGAAACTTGGCTATGAAAGCCCACATTTTATAAACATCTTCAAAGTTGGTGAGGAATCCAAGGGAAGCTGTGACGACCTCGACTCGGAAATATGGTTTCTTCTTGTTATGTCCATTAGCCATGGGTTTGCACAACGCCATGTCTTCGAGTTCGCACTGTCCCGAATTCTGCTTCGGAACGTCCTTCGCCTGCACATGGCTAAGAATGCCAACTCCAAGAGATATTCCATTATTTTCAGCCAGTTTTTGTACAACTTCCGGATGTATTAGCCCTCTTCCATTGCTATCTTTTACATTGAAAGCAATTGCAGCACCTCTTTCATATTTGATCTTTGGTCCATACAGTTGTACAAGGTGAACCCCTACACTATCTCGACCGGGTAACCGGAGTTGAAGCAACGAAGTGACAAGCCAGTTAATGAGATACCTTAGTCGGAGGGTAGTCTTGTTGAGGCCCAACATATCAGTATGATCGAGATGACGACAGATCATTTCAGGCTCCCTCCTTCCCCATTCTTGCTCATCGTCATAATCTCCATCACTGGTCGATTCCTCATCGCCAAAGGCTGCATTAGATGCTTCTCCAAGCTCGACCATCTCATGTAACCTTTGCTTTTCATTATATTTTACGCTAAATGTTACCCGATGATCCGTGCTAATCGCGCTATCTCCCTCTTCTACGCCAAAGAACCCAAGTTCAGAAAATCTACTCCTTTCCCTCCTACCCAAGAGTCTGAACTCCCCCTCTGACTCCCTTCTTATAGCACTTTCCTTCAGGTCTTTGAAGGCTCCTGATGTAGTGGAATTTGAGAGCTTCAGATCCTGAAACTCAGATGTTTGATTCGCAGGTCGGGTTCCGTTTGAGGCAAAACTCAACCTCGTCAAAATCGATTCTTCTCCAATTTCTGAATCCTCCCGAATTTCACTAACAACACAAGAATCCTTCGCCTGCTTATCATCACCATACATAGGACTTTTCATCAACCTAGATGCTGGTTTTGGTGAAAGATGGCTACTGCTCCTCTTTCCAGCAAACCAAGATGGTGGTAAGGGCGACCATGTTTTTTGCTTGATCAAATGGTCTGAATTATCAGAACCGAATGGACTCCGACCCAAATCAATCCAATATGAATCGTCTGGCGACTCGTTATCACTGAAGATTGGACTCTTCATAACCTCGCCAACTGAGATACTCTCAGCTTCCTCAAAAATGGTACTTGCCCCATCCCTGTCTGAGCTATTATAATCTTGCTCCATTTCAGTCTGGACCACATCCCTCACCTGGTTCGACGTAAACACGCCTGAAAAAGCAGGCATGCGTGGTTCCTGATGCTTCTCAGTTTCGGAATCCTCCTGATCATTGATTGCATCATCTTCAATCCCAGATAAGACATCCAAACCACCAAAAGAATCGCCAATATACTGCGGAAAAATGGGGAGTATCCTCACCATTCCTGTACCAGTCCGCCCAGATTGGTTTTGCAAGCTCCCTATAACAGATTTCTTAATCAACAGGCAGCCAAACCCAGTTGGATCAGACCCGAAAACACGATAAAATGACGTGATGATAAAATCTGGCCTGAAGAGGGAGAGCCCCAAGGAATCCATGTCCTTAGGACCGAGCGAGCCAGCATCGAGCAATACATGCCAATTGTTCTGCTGGGCAAGTGCCATCCACTGGTAAGAATACTTCGCCCCTGTCACTCTTGATTGAACAGGAAACACAAAAAGGCCACCAACAGAATCCTTCTTCCTCTTCCTTTTCCTCTTGTTTGTAATCTGTTTCCTCAGCTCCCTTGAGCTGAGTCTCAATGTTGGCCATTTAAACGATGCTCTGTAAACCTTTGCACCTCTTTGTTTAGCACTCTGAGCCATCCAACTCACAGATTGACTCTCATGATCAAACATAGTCAACAATTTCTTGTTTGTATGAAAAGGGTAAGACTCGGACAAGAGCTTAAAGGCCGATCCCCTACTGGCTGTAAAAACAAGCCCATATTCATTCTCAGAAGTGTTCAGATAATCCATAATCCTAGTCTTGATATCGTGTTCAATCGTGCCCTTCTCGGCGCCACTGTAAAGTGCGTGGTTGCTCAAATTGGCAGTGATTTCAGAGAGAGTAAACGCAGAAGACTCCCAAAATTGCTGCGTTTGAACATGGGAAAATAAACCAAAACCACAGTAATCAAGACATACCTTCGAGAACGACTCTGAGAGATGCTCGTACTCTTCTGATCTCAACTGGTCGATTTTTTCCGACGACTGGAATTCTGGGTACATAGTGAGGAACTTGGTGAAGGCATCAAAGAGATTTGGAATCAAATCCCCGGTGCAATAGGTCCGGTCGGCGGCGAGTGCAGTGGCGCGTAGAAACTCCTTTTCGACATGAAGTCGAGCGAGAGATCTCGACCGTCGAACATTTCTGTCCTGATTTGGCGATTCATAGTCAATGTCTCTGGATTTTGCGAGAGACCCATCTTCAGAAGCTTCCTCCAGAGCCTCTCTGAGCCTGTTTTCTTGCAACTGCCTGAGAATGGAAGATTTGCGCCTATCCGTTAGACCAGAACCGTGTCGCCTTCTGGTTTTCTTGTCCATGATTAAAGCGGCGTAATGTGACAACGGTTTCCATAGTGAAAGATGCATGAATTCTACATAAAGCCAAAGAGAGCAAAAATTGTACAGCTCTAGTTCAAGAAACTCAGGCTTTAAGCAGAAGAAGCTCCCAAATTCGAAATTCAAACCCAACAAACTGAAAACAAAAGAAGGGTCTCTGATTCTCTTTTCTCTCTCTTTTGGGTTTTCAATTCAAATGGCAAGGGCCCATGACTGGAAATGTTTTGGTTTCAAACTTGAGCTACATCAGCAACTCATTCAAAAATTCAAAAAAATAAGATATCTATTGCAAAAAGATGCAAAACCCAGATTCAAAGCCATCAAAATCAAAAGTCCCAAGATGCCTTTCGCTTTTTTGAACTGAGAATCCCAAAGATTCCAGAAAATCCCAAATGCCCATTTTCACATAGCTTTAATAGAACCTAGGAAGCATTACGAAGAACATACCACTACAATGTCCACAGACAAGCCCAAAAAGAAAATCCCAAGAACAAAACCATCAAAAACGAAAGTTGACAAGAGAATGGGAGAGATGGAGCATAAAAACAAAAGAACATTGTTGGATTGAGGCATAGGACGAAACATAACTGCATAAAACAGCATCCGACACCAACTCCTCCAACCAGTGTCGGCAACTCGACCAACCACCCCGCCACTTTCTTCATACATTCTCTCAGCTGGAAGTAAATGCAGCCCCCAAAACAAAACAGAGTAATGAAATGAAAAAGAAAAATGAAATTTTTTTGGGTTAATAATATTAGAAGAAATTAAAATATTCAAAATACTGTCATAATGGGCCCCAAGCAAAAAGAAGCCCTATTTGGGCTGCGCCGCTTGAAGAGAATGGGCCTGGGCCAACATTAAAACAGTATTTTCATAATGGGCCAAATTCGGCATCTTCTTCTGCTTAAAGAGACAGCAGCCCATTGGCCCAACAAAGAAATGAAATAAACACCGAGAAAATCACGGCGAGCCGATCATTGAAAAGACCTCCAAAAAACGAACTCAACAAACTCGGGAGGATTTCAATGGGAATCGGCTATATTCGGAAAATGACTGTTGGGCACGGCGGAAAAGCATCTGGACCGCCGAACCCACCCACTCCCCTCCAGTATAAAACCCCGCCGGAGTCCCCATTAATCTTCATCCCATTCCAAAACATTCCTTTGTAGGCCTATCCGAGGAGGCAGCAGTAGTTTGAGGAGTAAAAGTAAAAAAAGTAAAAGATGAAGGGCTTGGGCTGTTGTTTGTTTATCTGTGTGCTTCTGTCAACATTTTCAATTTTGTCTTCGGCGCTTACTGATGCGGAAGCTTCTTTCATTGCCGGCCGCCAACTTCTAGCCCTGCATATGAACGAAGATTTGCCCGAAAATTACGATCCCAAGGTCGAGATCAATGAGACCTTTGCCAATCCAAGGCTCCGATTCGCATACGTTGCGCTTCAAGCCTGGAAGGTGGCTATTTATTCAGACCCTTTAAACACCACCGCCAATTGGGTCGGCGCTGATGTCTGCCACTACACTGGAGTTTACTGCGCTACTGCTCTCGACGACTCCACCGTCGAAGTCGTCGCCGGCATTGACCTTAACCACGCCGACATTGCTGGTTACCTGCCGGTCGAGCTCGGTCTGCTTGCTGACATAGCCTTATTCCACATCAACACCAACCGATTCTGCGGAATCATCCCAACGAGCTTCTCGAGGATGACTCTGCTTCACGAGCTCGACCTTAGCAACAACCGATTTGTTGGCTATTTTCCTGAGGTGGTTGTGAGGATTCCTAATCTGAAATTTCTTGACCTCAGGTTCAATAATTTCGAAGGCCCATTGCCTCCTCAACTTTTCAACAAGACACTCGATGCCATTTTCCTTAACAACAACAGATTCACCTCCAACATTCCCGATACTTTTGGGGATTCGCCGGCGTCGGTGATTGTGTTTGCCTACAACCATTTCACGGGATGCATTCCGAGCTGCATTGGAAAAATGGCGAACACACTGAACCAGTTGGTAATGTTGAACAATGATTTCGCTGGTTGTTTGCCCCCTGAAGTTGGGATGCTTGGGAATGTCGTGGTTTTCGATATTTCCGCCAACATGTTTAGTGGGATCTTGTCCAAGAGCTTCGATGGCCTAAAGAAGCTCGAGATTTTGGATATTTCTAACAATTCCTTGACTGGGGTTGTGGAGGAAGGCTTGTGCAACTTGCCCAAATTGGCTGAATTCACCTTCTCTCACAATTTCTTCAATGGCGAGGCGGAGAAGTGCGTGCCGCAGAGTAGAAAGGATGTTGTGTTCGATGATACTGCAAATTGCTTGCCCGAGAGGCCCAAGCAGAAGGCGGCTGAGGCTTGTACTCCGGTGACCAGCAAGAGTGTTGATTGCAGTAAGGCTATGTGCGGCGGAGGAGCGCCATCGCCGTCGTCGATGCCGTGGCCATGGAAGTCACACTCACCACACACACCACAAACACCAGGACGTGTTCATCATCCTCTTTCTCCACCTTCATTACATTCTCAACCACCAACGCCCTCGTCACCCCAACCACCAGTTCACTCTCACACACCATCGGCCTCATCACCCCAACCACCGGTTCACTCTCACACACCATCGGCCTCGTCACCCGAAGCACCCGTCGACTCTCACACCCCGGCGGCCCAATCACCCGAGGCAACAGTCGAATCTCACACCCCGGCGGCCCCATCACCCGAGGCAACAGTCGAATCTCACACCCCGGCGGCCCCATCACCCGGGGCAACAGTCGAATCTGCCCCATCACCCGGGGCAACAGTCGAATCTGAAACCCCGGCTGCCCCATCACCCGGGGCAACAGTGGAATCTGAAACCCCGGCTGCCCCATCACCCG